>NW_013657615.1:109776-127536 GCF_000142905.1 Thecamonas trahens ATCC 50062
CTCCCCCCTCCCCGCCCTCCCACCCGCTGTGCACTCACTATAGTCTGGAGGGATTGTGTGCTGGTCTGGGTGCTTCTTTGTTGCCAACTGATGCTGCTGGTAACTCATGATGTCGACCCACGGTGCTGGTGGTGGTGGTGGTGACCACTGCTGGTGGCAACCGCTGGTGCTGGCATCCGCTGGTGCTGGCATCCGCTGGTGCTGGCATCCGCTGGTGCTGGCATCCGCTGGTGCTGGCATCCGCTGGTGCTGGCATCCGCTGGTGCTGGCATCCGCTGGTGCTGGCATCCGCTGGTGCTGGCATCCGCTGGTGCTGGCATCCGCTGGTGCTGGCATCCGCTGGTGCTGGCATCCGCTGGTGCTGGCATCCGCTGGTGCTGGCATCCGCTGGTGCTGGCATCCGCTGGTGCTGGCATCCGCTGGTGCTGGCATCCGCTGGTGCTGGCATTCGCTGGTGCTGGCATCCGCTGGTATTAACACCCGCTGGTGCTGGCAACCGATGATGCCGACCCTCGCTACTGCTGCTGGCAACCCCACCACCCATGCTGTCGCTGTGGACACAGGTCAAGGTCGACGATGCCGTGGTGACCGACAAGGTCTTCTTTGACATCGAGATCGGCGGCCGCCCGCAGGGCCGTGTCGTGCTCGGCCTCTTCGGCGAGGTCGTGCCCAAGACTGCCGAGAACTTCCGCGCTCTCGCCACCGGCGAGAAGGGCTTTGGCTACGAGGGCGTCACCTTCCACCGTGTCATCCCGCAGTTCATGATCCAGGGCGGCGACTTTACCACCCACGACGGCCGCGGCGGCAAGTCCATCTACGGTGGCTCGGGCAAGTTTGAGGACGAGAACTTTGACGTCAAGCACACCAAGCCCGGCCTGCTCTCCATGGCCAACGCCGGCCCCAACACCAACGGCTCGCAGTTCTTCATCACCACCGTCCCCACCCCCTGGCTCGACGGCCGCCACGTCGTCTTTGGCAAGGTTCTCTCCGGCATGGAGGTGGTCAAGACCATCGAGAACACCCCGACGACCGCCACCAAGCCCAACGAGCCCGTCGTTGTCGTCGCTTGCGGCATCCTCGAGGAGTAAGCTGTGTGTCGCGACGCTGCGCCTCCCAAGCTAGCTACGTTTACCTGCGATGCCGCGTCCGTCGCACATACATCATCCACGCCATAAAGTGCTCAAAGAGAAGCAGCGCCCGTTGCTTGCGTGCCTTGGCCTCCACAAACGCCACCAGCTTGGCACGGACAGACGCCACTCGGTGCCATTCGCGGAGGACCACGAGCCCGACCTCGCGCGACGCCGTGCTCTCGAGCCGGACCCTGCGCCACGCCAGAAACGCCGCCCGCAGCCGGTTCCGCCGCGCCATTGCACTCGCACGGCTCGCCAGCGATTGCGCCCGCATCACCCGCCACACCCGCCCGACGGCGTGCTGCGACGCCATCGCCTCTGCCGCAGCTTGTGCGCCCAGCCGGGCTTCGGTCTTGCCCAGCCAGAGCTCAAATGCGCCGCGAAGACCCTTGCGCCGCGCGTACCGCGCCCCGCGCCCTTCCAACCGCCGAATCCGGATGGCCACACTCGCCTTGCCCCGCCACCGCGCAAAGGCCCCAGCCGCCAGCGCCCGACGATCTGCGGCCCTGCGCGCCCGCGCCCGCGCCGAAACGTGCGCCCGTGCTACCCACGTCCGCATCGTCTTGTACGCAAGCTTGTGGGCCTTGCGTGCGCCGTCCGCCTCGGAACGCGCCCGCAACATTCGGCTCTGTCGCGCAGTCTTCGCCCAAGCCCTCAGCGCGTTCCGCTTCCGCCGGCTCGCCACTGCGTTCGCTTTGGCCAGCACAATCTTGGCAATGATCGCCGCCCGCCACCGCCGCAGAAAGTACTCCTTGGTCGTCCGTCCACGCCACGCCACTACCGCATCGCGTGACTCCCGCAGCCGCCGCAGTCTTCCGGCTGTCGACGCCCACGCCCAGAACACCTTGCCCTGCCACCACGCCGCGGCCGCAGCCTCTTGTTCGCGCCGCGCAGCAACCGCGTGCCGCCACACCGCCATGACCCGGACAATAAGGTTGCCCTCCAACCGCTCGCGCCCTATCGCCACACGCGCCCGATCGACTCGCGTCACACGGGTTGCGTGCACCCACCGCGTCCACGCCGTAACCTGAACTCGCTGCCCATGCTTGCTCGCCAAAAACACAAACCGGGCGCGCAAGTTGGCTTCACGCACCGCAACCTCGCGCCACGCGTGCAACGTCGCACGCATCACCCGCGTCGCGCGCGCCTTGTCAAACACAACCACCCGCCCGCGCACCACGCGCCGCTCCACCGCAGATCGCTGCCACTGAAGCCACATTCCGCGAAGGAGCCGGAACCGTGCAAGCGCATCGGCCCGCACCGCAGCCTCACGCGCGTGCCCAGCCTCGACAAGCGCAACCCGCCAGGCCTTGAAGAACCGCGCACCGAGCGTGCTCACGCCAAACGCCCGCGCCGCTTCCCGCTCTTCCACCCGACGCGCCGCCAGTGCCGCCCACTCCTCCACCACGCAGACCATCAGCCGCGTCCGGTAGTGGACCAGCGCCTTGGCCGTGTCGCGGGCAAGCTGTGCACGGGTCTGCGCCACTGCGCGCCACCCGTCAAACGCAAGCCGAAGTACGTTTTTGAGCGGACGGACAGCGTAGTACGCCTGCAGTGTGCGGCGATGCCACGCCCGCCGCGTCGCCCAAGCAGCCCAAGCGCCAAACACCGCCGCAACCACAGACTCGTCGCGGACCTCGTCGAGCTCGGCGACCGCCGCGCCTTGCGCCGCCTGAAGCGCCGCCTGTCCGCGCCATGCCCGCAGCACCGCGCGCCCGGTCCGCACCTCACGCCAGGCTACAATCATGGCCTCGCGCTCGCGCAGAACACGCGCCTGCCGCGCGTACACAGCCCACCCGACCACGCTCCGCTCCAGCAGCCGTGTCTCGCGGTACGCCAGCGCCACTCGGGTTCCGGCGGCTTCGTACGCGCTGGCCGCTGCTCGCATCTTCCAAGCTGCAAACGCGGCAGTAACTGCCCGCCGCGCCCGCGTCGCCTCCACAAGCACCGCGGCCTCGCGCTCGGCATGCCGCCGCCACACTGTGCCCGACCAAAACCGGAAGACCCGCGACGAGAGCCGCGCCATGTACGTTGCGTCGGCAGTGCGGATGTCGGCCGAGACCAGCGCCTCGACTGCTGCCCGCGACTGCCATGCCCGAAGCACGCGCCGGGCCATCCGCCGCCCATAGTGCGTCCGCGCCCGTGCACTTCCGTCACGCTCAACAACAACGCCGCGCCAGCCAGCAAAGACCCGGCCAAGTACGTTTCGGTCTGCGGTGGCGGCGGCTTTCACCAGCCCCGCGCGCTCGGCAACCGCCCAGACCGCCACTTGCCGCCAAGCATCAAAGGCGGTTGCCACAGGCACCCGCCGCCATCGCAGCACCGCGCGCTCAGCAGCTACCGCCACGGCCTCGGGCACGGTCTCTAGCTCAACAACCAACGCCTCCACAGCCGCGTGCTCCGCCAGCCTCTCGCTCGTCGCCGCTTGCCACTTGGCAAACATCCCACCGGCGGCCTCGAGGTCCCTGGCGGCCACCCTCCGGAGCAGCGCGGTGTACTTGCGCCAGTGGGCAAACGCGCCCGCCATCTGTCGCGCAGCCAGCGCATCCACGGCGTACGCCTTGCGTCGCGCGACCTCGGCCCGGTGCAGTGCCACCCGCGCCCAGCTGCGGAACACTCGCCGGGCCTTGACCTCACCCACAGCCGCCGCATGCGCTGCAGCCTTGGCCGGCGCAAAGACCGCAAAGTGCCAGGCGTCCCAAGCAAGCAGTACCCCACGCCGCGAACGGAGCGCCTCAAACGCCTCGCGGCGCGCACGGAGCGAGCCGGCAACCCGTGTCCGCTCCTTCCACAGCGCAAATGCCGACGCAGCGCGCTTGCGCGCCGCTGCCACCGGAATCGCCTCGGCCGCAGCGCGGTATGCACTATACCGCGCCGCCTTGGCTCGCCACGCCGCAAACGCCCGAGCAGTGCCCAATGCAGTCAGCTTGGCGGTCGCGTCCCGCACATATGCAGCGTGTGCCACCGCAGCGCGCAGGCCCGCGAGCCCGCGCCGCTGCAGGTTGAGCTCGTACACACCGTCCATCTCCAGCGCGCGGACAGCGCGAGCATCCTCAGCCACGGCAGTCACCTTCTGCCACCGGCGGAGCATGATGGTCTTGAGCTCGGCGTCGCGGCGGGCAGCTGCGGCTCGCCGCGCCCGCGCAGCCACCGTGGCACCGACCCAAACCCCGAGCGCCGCACGGGCCTGCCGCGCCTCGGACGCCGCGCGAGCCTCTGCCTCGAGCCGCCGCAGATGCAACGCGCGGAGCCAGGTGATCCAATACCGCGAGAGTAGAACCGTCGAGACGGCACGGGTCGACGCCGACAGCTGTTCGTTCTTCGCGAGCGACCACCGTGTGACGTCAAACCAGCCACCAAAGGCGCGATCGCGAAGCCGAAAGGCATACAGCTCGTCTGCCGCCGCCTCCTGCGCAGCGTCGTTGGCCATGGCGCGGGCAAAGCCGGCCCAGCGCGCCAGCGCTCGTGCCTGCAGCGACCGCGCTGCAAATTGATCCGCGATTGCGCTGGTCTCGCGCGCATGCGCCACCCGCTCCCGGCGGCTGCGCCACGCAACGAACATCTTCGCGAGCGCATGGGCGCGAAAGAGACCGTCTGCAGTGGCTGCGGTCTTGCGCTCGGTCTGGACTGCTCCGAGCCACGCGCGCCAGGCTTCAAAGCCGCGGCGGAGGTAGGCACTGCGGAGGATGTCGGCACCGCGGCTGAGCCGCTCGCGGGTGGTAGCGATGTCGCGCCGGCGGTCGCGCCATGCCCGGAGCATGGTCCGCCCGAGCCGGGCGTCGACTCTTTCTGCCAACTCGTCGCCAAGCTTGCGGAGGCTGGCGCTGCGCTCGCTGCCGAGCCGCCAGCCCAGGAGAGCACGCGAGAGGAGGCGCACCTGGGCACGGGCGCGGAGACGCGCGACCTCACGGGCGACGATGAGCTTGTCGCGCCAGGTGTGGAGCACGTTGTACGCAACAACAGCATTGTAGTGCTTCTCGCGCTTGCGGAGGTCGGCGTGCTTGCGCGCATAGGCAGCCCACGCAGTGAGGCACCGCGACAGCGCCGCACGGTCAAGGTGAACGAGAGCCTGGGCCGAGAGCTCGCGATTGGCCCGCGCGACTCGGGCTTTGTCAGCCCACCGACGAAGTGTCAAGCGCAGCCTCCGCTGGCGCCAGTCAGAGTGGAGTACAGACGTGTGATGGGCGAGGACCTTGGCCGAGCGGGTGTTGGTCCGCCAGCGGCCAAAAGCATGGCGGAGTCTGTCGGCGGCGGCGCGGTCCATGAGGCCGCGGACCACGTCCAAAAGGTAGCGCTTGCGGCGGGCCGACTCTGCCCAGTGTGCAAACGTACCACGAATGAGCGCACGCTCCTTGCGCCACAGCAGCGGCGCCAGCATTGCGGCTGACGTTGCGTGCTTGGCAGCCCGCCGGCGCCAGCGCGCAAAGAACGAGGCAAAGTAGTACTTGTCGGCCATCATCGCGTCGTGGCGGCGGGCGCGCGAGACTCTAGTCGACGCCATCCATCGCGTCCACACGCCACGGACAAGCTCGTCGTTGATCCGAAGGTAGTACCGCTCTTCACGGCTCCGGAGCTCCACAATGTACCGAGCGTTTGCCCGCCAGGTGGCAAACTGGTACGACATCAAAGCACGCCGACGAGACGCCAGTGCGGCGGCGTTGTTGCGGCGGTCGGTAGCGTCGGCAGAGGCAACCGCGGCCCAGGCGAGAAGGATCCGGCGCTTGCCCGCCGCCTCGAGCTCGCCCAACACGTAGTGGAGCATGGCGCGGTTCTCGGTCCGCTTGACATAGGAGGTATACCAGGCGGCAAAGCGTGCGGCCTTGGTTCTGCTTGCAGAGCGGGCATCGGCGATGGCAAGCTGCGCGCGCTGACGCTTTCGACGAGCAACAAAGGCACGCCAGGCAGCCCAAGCATTGGTGCGGCGGTTGCGCACACGGATAGCCTCGCGCCGGGCGAGCGTCCTGCGGATGTGGATGTCATTAAAGGCGGTGACAGCCCAGGCCCGGAATATGCGCCGCATTTCGCGGCGACGGTACTCGTCAACGACAGCTTTTTCGTGGAGCGAGAGCGAGGTAGCATCGACCCAGAACTTGAATGCCCGTGACGCAGCGCGCCAGATCGAGCCGGCCTCGACAGTAGCGGCCGCAGCGGCGATGGCGCGCTTCTTGGCAAAAGCTTTGCGCCAGGCGGCAAGGTAGATGCGCTTGCGTGCGATGACAAAGGCGGCGGCGTTGGCGGCGTACACCGCGTTGGCGGCCGCAGTCAGAGCCTTCCATCGTGTGACCACGTCCTTGAGCCGCCAGAACTGCGAGCGGAGGGCAACAGTGTCGCCGATGGCGTTCACAGCACGGGCTGCGGCCCAGTCGGCCTTCCACGCGCGCATGACTGACTTGAGCCGGAGGATGCGGAAGCCACGCGCAGCGACGGCCGCCAGTTCACCGTCCTCCAGCGAGCGAACAGTCGCCGCCCGCCAGATCGGGAACAGCGTCCGCCATGCCCAGGTAGCCCGGAACCGGTCGGCGTCGACAATGTCTTGCCGCCAGCGCCAGGTCTCAAACGAGGTGGCAACGAGGGCGTAGGCGGCATGCGCATCAGCAGCCGACTCAAGCGCCGCGATCTTGCGGCGGTGAGCAAGGTGTGCGTGCCAAAGGTCCATGACACCGCCAATGAGGCGGCCGCGGTCGATGCGATCAGCCAAACTGAGCGCCTCAGCCTGGGCCCGCTGGACATGGGCGACGTCGTGCCAGGCGTGAAGAACCCGCGAGAGGACAAAACGGGTGAGGACAGTGGCAATATGGGCTGCGCCGGCGTTGATCCGGGCGGACGACGCTGCCGCCTCCTTCCAGCGACTCCAGGCGCTGTCGAGCTTGTTGTGGACGTAGACGATCATGGCGGTCTCCTTGTTCTCGCGGTATGCTGCCGAAGCTGCAGCAGTGGTGGCCCAGGCAGAAGCGACACTGGTGAGCAGCCTGCGAACGTAGTGCATGTCGGCGATGGCAACAGCGGCGCGTTCGACCGCAGTGTCGGCCGAGGTGGCATGCCAAGCGAGCAGCACTCGTCGGAGGATCGACCGGTGCCTGAAGGCAAGCGCCACGTAGTTGTGGGTTCGGGCGGCGTAGGCGGCTCGGAAGGCGGCCATGGTGGAGGCCTTGTTGCGGGTGTTGGCGCGGAGGACAAAGAGCGCCTCTCGGCGGTGGAGCTCGGCGAGCGAGTGGGCGGCACGGGTCCAGGCGCGGAGGATGCGCTTGCCGAGCCGGCGAAGGTAGACCGAGCGGGCGAGAGCCGACTCTGTGGAGAGTTGGACCTCGACGGCGGCGCGAGCGCGCCAGATGCGGAGTGCAGCCGAGGCGCGGCGGACCGCGCAGGCGCGGCGGAAGCCAGCGAGCTCGCCGGCGCGGGCGCGCCAGACGCGAAAGGCGTAGCCGAGGTCGGCGGCGGCAAGCAGAGTCGTGCCGTGAACAAGGAGCGACTCGCGAGAGGGACGGATGTGTGCGAGGACAGCATCGGCATCGTCGCCCATGGCAAGGACCAGCGTCGTCTCGCCGTGGCCCGGATGGAAGTGCGGGCGGGTGACGGCGTGGAGGTTGAGACCAAACGATGTATAGAGCCAGCGAGCAAGGCCGCGGACGAGAGCTGGTGCATCAATCGGCAGCGGTGCTGCGGCATGGGCACGAACGAGCCAGGTGTGCAATGACTTGCGCGCAAGGTTGGTGGCCCACATCTTGAGGGCAGCATAGTTGCGATCGGCATCGAGTCGTGCGGCGAGCGCGTCTGAGGCGAGAACGCCAAGCGCGTTGCGCATGAGTTTGTGTGCGTAGAAGACGTCGGCGTGGGCAATCTGTGTCCGCCGGGCCTGGACGGCGAGGGCGAGGCCGGCAAAAGCCTTTGCGACGAGGGTATTGTCGTAAAAGGTGATAGCGGAGACCCAGTTTGCGAGAGCCGTTTTGCGAGCAGCGGCGGCGTCGACGACTCGCTGGCGCCACGCACGGACAACCGCAGCTTTGGTCTTCATCCGGGCGTACTCGCGGGCGTCTGCGAGCGAGATCCGCGACCGTCTCCGAGCGACAGCACCCTGGCGCGCGGCGCGCGGGCGGACGGCAGCCTTGGTCAACGGTGGCGAGTGGGCGAGATACGCCGAGGCCAGTGCTTTGACTGGATAGCTCGAGGCATCGTCGATGGGTAGCATCGAGCTAGCATGACGAGGAGCAAGCGCGCCCGAAGCCGCGAGCGGATTGAAGGACGAGGCGGCGAGCTGGCTTGCGGCGATGCGATTGCCGGAGGCTCGGGAAGGAGCAGCAAGATAAGCATTGGCCTCGACAGCGTTGGCAAACTTTGACCACCAGTCGAGCTCGGGATCGAGCGAGAGCTTGAGAAGGAAGCGGTAGAAGTGGGTATCATCTGCTGGCGAGATGCGGTGCTTGCGGAGGACTGTTTCATAGGCGGCGAGGACATCGACGAGCGAGAGAGTATTGGATGATCCGCCATGTGCGGCCGTGGCCACTGTGATGATCTCCTCAATGACCGCCAGCTCGTCACGGGTATACCCTCGCCCACCTCCAGCCGCCTCCATGCTCGCCACCGTCGCCCGTCCGACCGACGCCGATGCCGCCAGTACCTCTGCCGCCGAAGCAGCTTCCCGCGTTGGCGGCGAGTGCCCATGCCCAAACCGCACCCGTGTCGTAGCCCGCATGCTTATGCAGTGCTACGCCCGCGTGCGGTGTGCGGGTTGGGTGGGTGGGCTTGTACAGCCTAGCCGCTATCGTCGTCGTCGCTGGGGGAGGCGGGAGAGAGCGAGCGAGTGCCGTTTGAGTTTCGTCCGTTGGGACGGCGGGTGGGGAAGGGGGGTGGGGGGTGGGGGTGTAAATTTTTTTCTTCCGGTCAGAGAACCGATACACGTTTTCTCGCCCCCGTCACTCCACAAATCGTTTCATGAAGTCAGTGGTGAGGCAGAGGGGAGTGAGAGAGTGTGGGTGTGGAGAAGGGTATAGACTCGACGATGGCAGTCAAGGTTAGTGTGTGGGCGGTGGCGTGTGTACTGGCTGCAGTGGCTGTAGGCCTTGCAGCAGGCGACATTAACTCGTGGCTCGACGACGACGACGACGACGACAACAACAATGTGGGCAGAGTCGGCGGAGCTAGTACGGGTGGTGGTGGTCATGCCGAGGCGCATGGGCGGCCGGCCAACGAAGACGACATGCGGCGGAGTGGTGGCGGAGGGCAAGGTGGCGTGGGAGTGACCGGCTTGGATGCGGCGGACGAGGATCAGTTCCTTACGCCGCGCGACGGATGCGCGCCCGACTCGAGCCACAGCGAGCCGTTCAAGCCGCGGAGGAAGCTCTCGTTCTGCAAGGAGTTCTCCCAGTTTGGCTGCTGCGATGCCAAGGACGCCAAGGCGATCAAGGCGACGGTGGATGAGCTTGTTGACCCCAAGTGCTCGGCGTGCCATGCCATCATCGCCCAGATGAAGTGCTCCGAGTGCCACCCGGAGGCTGGCAAGTTCTGGCTCGAGCGGTTCTCCTCGGTCCGCCTCTGCGCCGGCTTCTGCCGCTCGCTCTTTGCGCTCTGTGCTGACATTCCGCTCTTCCGCGATGCGCGCAACGACGACGGAACGAGCGCGGCCATGTTCATCAACGGCGGCGACATCGACGTCGACACCTTTTGCGAGCCGCACGTCGCGCCGGGGCCCAACTGCTTCTCCGGCACCGTTCCGTCCGGATGGGATGAGGAGTGCAAGTGCCCCAACCACGACTGTCTTCCCGAAGATCTCCCACCTCCACCCGGCGCTGCCAGCGAGGACTTTGCCACTATCAACCTCGGCACCATCTAGTCTGTTTAAGGTTAAAGCATAGCCTCTACCAGCCGTTGGCCAACCGCCCGTCGCCCATCCCCAGCTGCCCATCCCCAGCTGCCCATCCCCAGCTGCCCATCGTCCATCGCCCATCGCCCATCGCCCATCGCCCATCGCCCATCGCCCATCGTCGGCCGTCAGCCGACACAACGGACCCCTACCCCCCCCCCCCACCCCACCCCCCCCCCCCCCCACCCCCACCCCCTCCCGCCACTGCACTCACTATGTCTGACCAGATTGCCCTTGCAACGGTCACGGCGCAGACAGCGACCGACCTGGCGTCCCTGGCACGGCTGGCGGCCCGGCGGGAGCATGAGGCTGCCGGAGCCCGTGCTCGGGCAGAGCGACGGAGGGCGGCGGAGGAGCGGAGGGAGGCGGCGGCAGCCGAGGAGCGACAGGCGCTGGCTCGACGGGCTCGACAGAGGGCAGCGCATGTCGACGCAGTGGCGAGGCGGCGGGCTGTGTATGGTCTGGCCAGGCGGGAGGCGGTGGCAGAGGCAGAAGCCGATGCGGCTCTGGCGGCCGAGCGGAGGGCTCGCAAGGCGGCGAGGGCCAAGAGGAAGCGCCTGGCCAAGATCCAGGTGGCAGAGGAGAAGGCGGCCGAGAGAGCAAGCTCGCTGAGGGCTGCCCGTGAACGGCAGCGTGCCATCGATGCCCGGCTTGGTGCTGTTGCTGCTTCCGTCGCTGTTTTGCCTTCGGAGGAGGACGTCGCCAGAGATCGCTTTCACGCTGCTCTCAAGGCTGAGCTCGCCAGCTTTCGCGAGGCCAAACGGAAGCTCCACGCCAAGGTCCGCCATGGTCGGCTGGAGGACTGGGATGGTGCGGCTTTTGATGATGCTCTGCGCAAGCTCGAGCGGAGCCATGTCCGCCGTCTTAAGGTTCTCAAGCGGGCGCGTGAGATCGAGATGGCGAACGACGGCGTGGCGCGGCCCAAGCGCAAGCCGCATGTGCCCAAGCCTTCTCTACCGGCGCCGGTAGTGCGGCGGGTGGTTGGCGAGGAGGAGACCCAGGCTGATGCTGTTGCAGCCGGCGACGACGAGCAGCAGGCATGGGCCGACGTCTGTCTCTACCACCGCTTCCCTGCGGCGACCTCGGAGCTTGTGATGACGATGGAGAAGCCAGGCGATGTTGCAGTGGTGACTCACGACTTTATCGCCGAGTACGCGGCGCAACTGACGGTACATGAGGGCGACCACGTCCTTCTCGCGTGCGAGGGCGTGCCCGACACTGCCTGGGTCTACGTCGATCCTATTTCGTCGTCGGAGCTCCTCGCTGGCGGCTACGTGCCGGGGTCGCGGCTCCGGGTCCTCTCGCAGTTCCGCTCGCAGGAGGTCAAGTCGCAGTCGGGCGCACTTGGCACGCTCAAGGCGAGGCTCGAGCACGCCGCATCGCCCGACGGCATTGTTGCTCGCAAGGCTGCGGTGGACAAGTGGAAGCGCTGGGATCGGCGGCTGAACGGGCACGAGTCGGAGTCGGTCTCCGAGTCGGGCGCGTCGTCTGAGACCGGCTCGGGGCCGACGCTGGACGAGAGTGGTGACGGCGTGATTGGCGGCGGCAGTAGTCACCACAGCGTCTGCAGTGGCTGCGGTATGTTGGACGGTGACGGCGACGACGACGGCCTGATCCTCGACAACGACGACGGCCTGATCCTCGACGACGACGATGGCCTGATCCTCGACGACGACGATGGCCTGATCCTCGACGACGACGACGGCATTCTTCTCGACGACGACGACGGTATTCTTCTCGACGACGACGACGGCATACTTCTCGACGACGACGACGGCATACTTCTCGACGACGAGGGTAGTCTTCTCGATGGCGAGGGTGTTCTTCTCGATGGCGACAACAACGGGGCGGAAGATGGGGCGGACGATGGTGACAGTCAACCCGCCGACATCCCACCTGCCACAGCCGAGCCCAACCCCGCTCGCCCTCCTACCCCCACCGATCTTCCTGACGGCTGGGTGGTGCACTGGGAACAGACGCGCGAGTCGTACTACTTTGAGTATGTAGCAACACGCGAGACGTGCTGGGAGCGCCCGACCGGTCCGCCGGCGTCGGTCTCGGCCGCTGCCTCGCCGCTGGTCCCGGCCGCGCACGTCACAGCGCCACAAGTGCCCAACGGCTGGACCGCCCACTACGACACGACGCAGGCAACGTACTTTTACCAGAACACCGCGACGGGCGAGACGACGTGGAACCTGCCGACGAGCTAGACATGTGCAGAGGACTACACACGATCCATGAGGGGTGCGACGAGCGATGGGCGGGCGAGCACAAAGGCGCGGTCGCCCGGATTGAGAACAACGGCCTCGTGCGGCGAGGTGTAGACATAGTCGTCGGGCGCATCCATGTGCCGTCCGTTGCGGTAGAGGCCGAGGGGAACGATGTGGTACTCGCAGACAAGTAGCCGCACAAGGTGGCCGTAGGTGAGACCCCAGACCTGGACCGGGACCGAGATCTGGTAAAGAAAAGCTCGTGGAATGAGCGAGTCGCGCCCGTCATTGTCGGCAGCCTCGGCCTCGCTCGAGTCGTCATCAGAGCCGCGGCAGGCGATTGGTGGTGCGACCGGTACGTCCAGCAGCTGGCCAACCGTCATAGCGACAACGTCCGAGAAGAACGCCGCTGGGAGGATCGGGTCGAGGGTCTCGGTCGAAAAGGCCGAGCCGGCGGCAAAGGCCGGAAGTACCCGCATGCGGTTGCGGAAGGTCGACTCGAGCATGATAGGCTCCAGGAACTTGAGGTTGGTAAAGTGTGCGAGGTCGACGAGCAGCGTGCGGAGCCGCGGCATGACGTCGGCGGCGACCGCATCGAACGAGTTGACGATGGTCATGACCGAGAGCAGCGAGTCGGCGTCGACCAGTGTCGAGCCGAGGTCTGCATCCTCGTCGCCCTGGAGAAGGATGACGCACGATGCCGCCCGGATACCGGCCCGTGCCAGGTCGTTTGGCCGCGTCGGCACGCCACGGTGGAACGAGCAGTGTGCAAAGAGGCCCATCAGCGCCTCGAGCTCAGAGTCCATAGCGCCCTTGGAGAGCAGCGCTATCCGCCCAAACTCGCGCATCCCGCCCAGCCGCGCAGCCTCCTTCAGCAGCATCTTGATTTCGGAAATGCACCCGGTGACCAGCAGAGACGGAAAGAGCGCGTCGCCCGGTGGCGGGCTCTCCAGGTCGGGGGGATGCTGGAGCTTGCCCGCTTCGGTCGCGGCCTCGATCACCGCCTCGGCCACAACCTCGGACTGTACCGCAGACTGCAGGGTCTGGATCGGCGTCGGCAATCCACCGTCGTCGTCGTTGCCTTCCGAGCTCCCGCTGGAGTGCATCAACGTAGCCGCTGCTTGCGCAATGCCAACCGTGATCGATTGATTTCGCTTGCGGAGGAAGGCCTCCCGGGTAGAGACGAGCGGCGTTGCCACGCTGGCCGTCTGCGACGCATTGAGCATCTGCACCTTGCCGTCCGAATTGAGGACCCAGTCTGCCGAGGCCGACTCACCACCGGTCGATCCGCCACGGGACTTGCCGGCACGGTCCGGCTTAACCTTGACCTCGAGCTCGATGCCCGACTCGTCGAGGTCCGACGCAGAGGCGGTGGGTGGCACAAATGCGAGTGTCGCAATCGGATCCGGTCCGTCGACAACAACCGAGATGGCGTGGCCCGGTGAAACTTCGTTGGCTACAGCTTCTTCTTCCGACGACGACGACCACAGCAACGACGTGCCGTCGACCGACGCCGGCGACCGCGACGGCCGGCCGTCGTCGCCGTCCTCCTCTTCCTCTTCTTGCTGCTCGTGACCAGTTGCAGGCTTGTCCTTGCTCTTGCCCTTGCTCTTGCTCTTACCCCTGGCCTTGTCCTTGGACGTGGTCGGCTTCTCGCCATCAGCGGTTGCCTTGGATGGCGTGCTCGGCTCTTCGGCCTTGCCCTTGTAGCGGCCACCATTGGCAGCAGTGTCTTGGCCGGCGGTCGACTGAGTCGACTTTGCGCTTGCTCCTGCTGCGGACTCGTCTGGCTTGGACTTTGGCGTGGCATCTGAGCCAGCGCTCGCGGGCGCGCGAGCCTTTTCATCTTGCTCGTCCTTGGCGCGCTTGCTCTCTTCCTCGTTGGCCTTGCGGGCCTGGTCGTCTCGAAAGTTGACGCCTTTGTTTGCACCACCGCGACCAGCGAGTGCGGCATCGGCAAGCGGTGAGTCTTCGTTCGATTGGGGAGAGGTGCGGCCAGGTGCCGACGGCATGGCATGCGTGTCGCGGGGGAAGAGAGGCTTGCGGCGTGTGGATCCCGGTGCCGAGACCTGTGGCGGCGGCGAGGCGCCAGTTAGCGCCGATGGCACGTAGGCAGCCGATGAGCGAGAATGTGGCGAGGCATGCGGCGAGCGGGCCATGTGGTGCGAGCGCTCCTGGACCGAGCGGACAACTCCGGCGGGCGCGCCGCGAGTGAACATGTCAATGGCGTCCTGTAGCGAAGGCCGGCGGGTGAACGGACGGACTTGTTCGGCGGCGCCGGACTCTGCGGCGTGCTTGGAGCCAAAGTCCTCGGCGAGGACAACAGCCTGCTCGCCGCCGGCAATGACGTACGAGTCGCCGGGAGCGAGGACGAGGGTGCCGTCGTCGATAACAATGCCGAGCAGGGCGACTTCGTAGGTAAAGTACATGGAGATAAAGGCGCGCGAGAACGACAGGTAGCGCATGGACATAGGAAGGGTGATCTCGTAGAGCTCGACGCGGGCGCCGGTGCAATACTCACGGAGCCAGAGCGGCTCCGACGAGGCGTTGTCAGCAAAGGCATCGGACGAGCGCAGGATGTTGGAAAGGAGCGCCGGCACGCCCGGCGCGCGGTAGCCCTGCAGCAGGCACTTGAACTTGAGTTCGCGCGGGCACAGGGTGTAGTCTGCGGCACCAGACTCTTGCAGAGCGGCGTTAGCGGTCGAAACGAGCTGGGTGAGGACCCGAACATCGCGGGTCTTGTTGTTGTAGCTCTTGAGCGAGATGGACGAGAGGATGGCTTGCTTGTCGGCCTGCTTGCGGTCCTCAATGCCAAGCGCCGAGTAGTGGGACGAGAGGACAAAGCAGGCTTCGGTGTCCTCAAGAGCAGCGCGGCCGAGGTCTTGGTCGTGGAGGACCGAGCCCTTGAGAAAGGTGACCCGACCCTCGACGGCCTCGGACTTGATGAGGTTGTACGTCTCGGCCGACGGCTCCTCTGGGTGAAGGAGGATGACGTCGATGTCGTCGTTCTCTGGGTGATCGTCGCAGAAGAGCTCCGAGAGCAGATCCTGCAGCTGGGCGGTTGTGTAGGTGCCGGTGACGAGGATATGGCGCTTGTAGCGGCCCGAGTACGCCCGGTCGTGAGCCTTGAACTTGGTAAAGACGGCAACGAGGTTGGAGAGCTGGAGCGGGACGAGGATGACGGTGATGAAGATGAGACCGATGGTGACAAAGCGGCCGAGCGGTGTCTCGGGCGTGACGTCGCCAAAGCCGACGGTGGAAAAGGTGACGACGACAAAGTACAGCGCATCATGCCAGGCGATGACCGGCGAGGTGCCGGCAAAGCCTGGATCGTTGAACAGCTGCAGAAGCGACGCCGAGCAGTAGAGGAGCGAGACAAGGGTGAAGAGGAGGACCACTAGCTCGCGCTTGCGCTCGTCGATGGTGACCGAGAACAGCCGATAGGTGCGGAGAATGCGAAAGACACGGAGGATGCGGACAATGCGAAGGAAGCCTAAGTCAACTTGGTTGACAAGCACGAGCTGGACGACGACAGGGAGAATGGTGATCAGGTCGACAATGCTCATGGGCGAGACCAGAAACTTGAGCCGCGACTTTGAGGCGATAAAGTGAATAACAAAGTCGACAGCAAAGGCGGCGGCGAGGAAGATTTCGATGACGAGAAAGCCAAGAGGTATGCGGTTGCGGCCACCGTCGGTGTAGTAGCTCTCGACTACATAGAGAATGGCGGCAATGATGGAGAGGAGAACCTGGACGGTGTCCATGGCGTGACCCAGCGTTGACTTGCGGAGCCAGTGGGCGAGGTTGTCACGCAGCGTGAGCGACGACCGGTACGACCGGCGGGCGACAGGCGTGTAGTGCTCGGGCGGTGGGGTAGGCGGGACAGCCGGTGAGGCGAGGACATCCTCGATGAACATCATCCGAGCTTGCTCGCCAAAGTGCTGCAGGCCGGGCGCCGGTGCCGGCGCCGGGGTGTACGAATCCTCAGAGTCACCGGTAGACATGACGTCAGAGGTGTCGCTCCCGTCGAGCTCACTCGATGAGTGGTACCCGCCATCGCCGTCGCCGCCACCGCCACCGCCACCGCCACCGCCCGCAGCGTCCGACACGTCCGAGGAGGGCCAGTCCGAGGCCAGCGGCATGCTGTTGCCGCCCGACCTGGACCAAAGACTATTCCGGCTCGGCGACAGCACATCGACAGAGTCTGGCGAGTGTTCAGCTCGTCTGATCCAGCCAGAAGCGCGGGACGAGGAAGCCGAGGCGGCCGAGCCTGTACGGTACAAGCGGGAGGAAGTCGGGCGGAGCGATGTGGTTGCAGGCGATGACGAGGCAGTGGAGGCTATACGAGCGTGGTGATTGGAGCGGACTCGCGAGGTTATTTGCCGCCATCGGGCGGATGCAGCATTTGGATAGCGAGTCCGTGGTTGAGGCGGCGGCGGCGGAATGTGCGAGGTTGGCGGGAGCGGAGGAGGGAGGCGGGCATGGATGCCAGCGGGAGGCAGCGGCGGTGGCTGTGGCACACGAGTACCAGCCGAGACAGGGGAAAGTGGTGGTGGCGGTGGTGGTGGTAGTGTGGGGCCCCAGTGTGGGTGGCTACTCGCTGACATGCCACGAGAGCAGGTGCAGATGAGCGTCACAGAGAGAGGTGCTGCTCGTTTGCAAGCGGGCTGGCTGGCTGGCAGGCGGCTTGATGGCCGTCACGGCAACGTTTCGTGGCTACTGGGCGAGTGGCGACTGGGTGTTATTGTGCAGATGGGAGTGGAGTGAACGTGGAGCCGGTGTGTGTGTGTGTGAGAGAGAGAGAGAGAGCGTGTGTGTGGTGGCGGCTACTCGTGCGAAGACATGGCGATCGAGTCAGCCGAGGCGTCCGAGTGGATAGGGCGGCCACCTTCGACAGAGGCCATGGCAGCAGAGCGAGCGGCAAAGGTCTCGCGGCGACGAGCCTCCTCTTCCTCCTTCTCACGAATGGCGTGATCGATGTAGTACTGATACTTGGGCGCGGTGATGCCCGTGACGTGGGCGATGGTTCCGCCGAGCCAGTCTGCGCCCTTGTACGTCTTCCACGCTGCCCACCGAAGGTAGCCCCAGGTGGAGTAGTCCTCGGCGAGCTCGGCCTCCCACGCGATCTGCTCCTCGCTCGGCCCGCGGTTCATCTCCTCCTCGGCCTCCTTGAGGAACTTGAGGATGCGGATGGTGGTCGGCGCAAGCGAGTCCGGCAGGCCACGGGTAAACGAGTCGGATCCCGAGCCCGAGCCTGAGCCCGAGCCCGAGCCCGAGTCTGAGTCTGAGTCTGAGGCCATACCAGCAGCTTCGACATCGGCACGACGGCGACGGCGGGTAGGGACGACGCCTGCACCCGAAGCAGAGGAAGAGGAGGAGCTTCCACCACCGGCAGCGGTAACCTCTTCGTAGGCCGAGTACTCTTCGTAGGCATACTCGTACTCGCTCTTGCCCTTGCCAGGTCTAGCCATTGGCATGTGTGTGTATGTGTGTGGAGGGGGAGGGAGGGGGGGGGGGGGGAGGGTGAGGTGGTAAGAACACAGGTCAGTGGGTGGTGGTCGGC
>NW_013657615.1:128351-142837 GCF_000142905.1 Thecamonas trahens ATCC 50062
GGGGGGAGGAGGGGGGAGGGAGGGGGATGGTGGCACGGTGCTGTACTTATGTCCTTCTTTCTCTCTCTGTGGATGGTGTGTGTTCGGGCGGGCGGTGGGGTGGGGGCGGTGGGGGCGGTGGGGGGGGGGGTGGGGGGGGGGGGGGGGGGGGGCGGGACAGTGGTCCGTGAGGTCCACCCCATGGCCATGCGGTCAAAGGAGATGCGCGAGCTGACGACCAATCTACTGGCGTGGATGTCGACGTACACTCGGCGTAGGGATAACAATGCTATTCGGGATCCGGCAACAGACTGCTCAAACGGTGTGCTGATGTTCTGGCTGCTGGAAGAGCTGACCGGTGCTCAGATCGCGAGGTACAACCCAGAGGCTCTGTCGGACCGTGCACAGCTGGAAAACCTCTCGGTCTTGTGTCTCGCGCTGCAGCGGCTGGACGTACAGCCAGTGGGCGACGGTGGATGGACACCGATGCTGTTGTACGAGGGCAACACCATTGCGTGGTGGTCTCTCTGCGTCTCGCTCGCGCTGCGGTTCAACTGCGACCGAGTCATCCGCCCCTCGGTCTTCCTCGCCACCAAGCTGCTGCAGTATCGCGAGAAGGAGTCGATGCCGTATGTGGAGAAGACGGTCCGCACCATTCTTACGCCGAGCCAAGAAGAGATGGACGCCATCCGCACCGAGTACGGCCGCAAGTACGGGTTTGCCGTCGCCCAGCCACTCAAGAGCTACGACAACGCCAGTCACATCGAGCTTGTGGCGTGGATCAACTCGTACCTCTCGCAGCGCGGGCTCTCTGTATCGGCGTCGGAGCCGCGCCTGTTTGGCGAGGGCATCAAGTTTCTCGCCCTGCTCGAGGTCCTCACTGGCATGACCGTGGAGCAGGTACTTGGAGAGGCAACCATCGACCCGGTGAATAGCGAGACCGACGCACGGGCCAACATCGATATGGCCTTTGCGTTTATGGAGAACCTCGGCATCGACCATCACAACACAGAGACCGACGACATCCTGGACGCCGCACTGCAGCCGGTCCTCCGCCTCGTGGACTCGCTCCGTGCCTTTGACTTTTCCGCCATTCAGGCCTCGGCGCTCGACGCTGTCACAGCGCTCCACGAGGACGACTCGTTTGTCGATTCGCAGCGCGCTGCCATCCAGGCCCAGATGGCCGCCGCCGGTGGCACCGCCGGCCCGGCCGCCACCATTGCCACCGCCGCTGCTGCCATCGCCGACGACCACGACCGGCCCGACGACGCTCCACCCATGTACGCAGACATGGAGGATCCCAACGCCGACTTTCCGCCCGACGTCTTCGACAAGCTCTTTGCCGCAGATGTCTCCAAGCTCAACTCGGTCAAGCAGTCGATGCTCGCCTTTGTCAACTCGCATCTCGCTGCCGTCTCGGTCACCGTCTTGGACCTCACCACCGACTTTACAGACGGCGTTCTTCTCATCGCCCTCGTCTCCATCCTCAACAACGCGTACATCGAGCCAAAGTTCTACCACCTCTCGCCAAAGTCGCAGGCCGAGAAGATCGACAACCTCAAGTTCCTCATCGCCCGCGTCCTCGAGCTCGGCGTGGACATTCCGCAAGTCTCCTCCACCAAGCTCCTCTCCGGCGACCTCAAGACCATCCTCCGTCTCCTCTATGTCCTCCACCGCAAGTACCGATGAGTACGAGTAACAATGCGTGGTAGCCATCGCCTCCCTCTCGACTCGCATCACCGCCCGCCCGGTAGCCAGCCAGCCAGCTAGCCGACAGGTAGCCAGCCAGAGCCGAAGCCTGAGCCACGCCACTCCGCACCCCCCCCCCACACCCACACACATACACACACACACACACACACACACACACACACACATACACACACACACACACACACACACACACATACACACGCATACCATGTCCACCCCGACCGAGGAGGGGGGCAGCATGGAGAGCAAGTACAAGCGACTTGTTGCCGAGTACGCGCGGGTCAAGGGCCACAACGCGGTGCTGAAGAAGGCTGTGGTGGAGGAACAGGAGAACTCGGCGAGGCTCTCTGGTGCACTCAATCTCCTTCGGCAGAAGAACAGGAGTTTATTGAAGGACAACGATGTGCTGGCATTCAACAACAAGCGCTTGACACAACGTGTTGCTGTCCTCACCGCAGACACAGCCATCGCTCCATCTTTGTCATCATCGCTTCCGTCCTCGTCATCGTCCTCGTCCCATCCTGCTGGATCCGCTACTCAGGGTCTGGCCATCTCCTCGCCATCGAGGAGATCCCGCAATGGCTCATCGTCCGGAAAGTCGTCAGGACTCGCCTCGTGGTGGTCCGGCTCGTCGGCAAAGCAGGTCCGTATCGATGAGCTGGAGGCGCATGTTCACGTGCTGGAGGAGCAACTGGCTCACGCCATTGCCCAGGCCGAAGTCTTTGGCTCGGAGAAGTTTGAGGCTCAGCGGGCGCATGCCGAGGAGGTGGCGACGCTCAACGGCCATGTCAAGGCTCTGGAGGCCTCGCTGGTGGCAAAGTCGGACGAGCTGACCGCAGCGGCGGTGGCGGCCGACGACGCCGCTGCGGACGCGCAGGCCAAGATCGAGACCCTCGAGTCGGCACTCGCCGCAGTCACAGCCTCGTACGAAGCAACGCTTGCCAAGCTCGCCTCGCTACAGGGTGAGGTCTCGACCTCGCTTCGCAAGCTCAACGACTCTCACTTTGGCGGCGTCGCCCCGTTTTACTACCCGCTCCTCTCCGAGTCCGAGTCGGACACGTCGGGCCTAGCGCCGCCAGCGTCGCCGATTCCACATGCCCGCGATGGCTCCGAGGCCCCGGACTCGCCGCTGGACCTCCGCCTCCTCCTCGCCCGCTCCGCCGCCGCTGTCGCCGCCGGCGCCAGCCACAGCCTCTCGCTACCCGAGCTGGAGGACGCTGTCGACTCGCTGGTCTCGGGCCTCGAGTCGTCATTTATGGCATTCCAAGCCTCGGCCATCGCCCTCGCCACCCCCGACCGAACAGCCGTGCGCGAGAGGGCCGGCAGTGCCGCCCCGCAAGCCGCCGAGCCTCGCCAGGCTCTCACCTTTGCAGACGACTCGCTCCTCGCCTCGGCCGCCAAACCCGTGCGGGCAAGCGCTCCGCTCTCGCCGCTCGAGTGCCAGCGCGCGGTCCAGCACGCGTGCGAGCGCGGCGCCGCTCTTGCTCGCGCCCTTGGTCGTGCCATGCAGCTCCGGGCCGCCGGTCGCGGCGCTTCGCCCAAGCTCGCCACTCTTGCCGGCCAGTGCTTCACCACGCTCTCGGCCATTGCCGCCCAGCTCGGTGAGGCGAGCTCGTGGTCGGCCGACGACGCCGTCGAGCCTCAGACCGGCGCCCTAACAGGCACCGCGGTTTCCGCCGGTCGCGCACTTTCGGGCGCGTTCAAGAAGCTCCTCCCGTACATGCTCGCATACCTCCGGGTCGACCACCAGGTTGTCTCGGACGTCGCGCCCGAGCTCAAGGGTGTCAACAATGCGCTAGGCCCGCTGTTCGCCACTGTGGCGGCGGCCGTCGATGCGCTCGTCGCCGTGGACTCGGTCAGCAAGCTCGGGTACGCGTCCCACATCGAGCCGCTCGTCGGCGCCGTTGCCCAGCTTGAAGTCTGCCTCCGGCGCAACTATGAGATTCGCGACGCGGTCATCGCTCCTGCGCCAGACCTCTCGGCTGCCTGCGCAGACGTCCTCACCATCGGCAACGAGCTGCGCATGGCCCTCTCCCGCCTCGCCTTTACACCTCCTTCTCCCGGCTCAGAGGCTCCGCCGTCGTCGACGCTCCTCACGCCAGCTACGCCTGCTACGCCTGCTCCGCCGTCGACGCCGTCGAATCGCCCGCCGCGCCTTGCTGTGGCCTCGCCGCTCGTCGCCTCGCCGCTGGCCTCGCCCATGGTCCACTCAACGGTCCAGCGGTACATCGACTCGGACGCCGCCGACGTCATCGCCAAGCTCCAGCGCGCGCTGGCGGCAAAGACTGCTCAGCTCGAGGCCATTGTCCGCGAACGCGGGACAGTCGTTGTTCTCGACACAGCGGCGCCCGGCCCGCGCGACGAGACCAAGCTCCGCATGCGGCTACACTACGAGGACAAGGTGTCGTCGCTCGAGCGGCTGCTCACCGCCGCAGACGCCCGCGCCGGTGAGATGTATCAGGCCGCGCTCGCTGCCAAGCACGAGCTCAAAGACATGCAAGGCACGCTGGACGAGACGTTGCACTCGGTCTCGGATCGGGACATCGCGCTCGCCGCCGCTCGCGATGAGCTCGAGACCACCCGTCGCAACTACGAGGAGCAGCTCAACACGCTCACCAACCACATCTGCTCGCTCCAGGCTGCGCGCCGTCCGTAGGCCCCGATGCCAGTCACAGCGATGCCTTGATCTGCGCCGACGATGCGCACCATTGCAGCCAGCCGCCGAGCAGGCGCCGCGGCGAGTACATGAGGGCAGCCTTGGCCGAGTGAAACGGGCCGACAAAGACGTGGAGGTGGAGGTGATTGATCGAGTTGAATGGAGGGACGTGGAAGACGGTGTACACGTCGGAGCTTGTGAGTTCGTAGCCAGCCTCGCGCAGCAACTCCTTCCCAACCTCCTCCATGTGGCTCACCAGCCCGGAGCCGTCGTCGACCGCGGCCAGATCGTTGACCGTCCCCACGTGCTCGAGCGGAACAATGAGCATGTGCTCGGTCGCTTCGGGAGATCGCGGATAAAAGACCGCCACGCGATGATCTCTGAAAAAGATCGGCGTCAGCTCGTCGCCGTCGAAATTCCGAAATGCTCGGCAGTGCTCGCGCGAGGCCACGTTGTCCTGGTGGACAAAGTTGCAGAAGAGGCAGTCTTCGATGGTTCCGTCAGCCGACCTGCGGACGCCCTTGGTGGAGAGCATGTGGCCCATGGTGGTGTGGCTTTCGGGAGGCTGGCGAAAGGTGCGAGGGAGGAGAGGCGTGCTGTTGCCGCGAAGCGTGAGCCGTCCTGACCTCACTGCAGGTGTGGGCGATGACGATTCGGGGGAGCGGGGACGCGCGGCAGGATAGGTGACAACACCATGATGAGAGGGGGGGGGGGGGGGGGGGGGATCGAGCGCAAGGGCAGCTGATCACCATCATGGCTGTGGCTGATCACCATCATGGCTGTAACTGATCACCATCATGGCTGTACATGATCATCGTAGGAGACAGCTATGGCTGTGGCTGATCACCATCATGGCTGTGGCTGATCACCATCATGGCTGTGGCTGATCACCATCATGGCTGTGGCTGATCACCATCATGGCTGTGGCTGATCACCATCATGGCTGTGGCTGATCACCATCATGGCTGTGGCTGATCACCATCATGGCTGTGGCTGATCACCATCATGGCTGTAACTGATCACCATCATGGCTGTACATGATCATCGTAGGAGACAGCTATGGCTGTGGCTGATCACCATCATGGCTGTGGCTGATCACCATCATGGCTGTGGCTGATCACCATCATGGCTGTGGTTGATCACCATCATGGCTGTACATCATCACCATCATGGCTGTACATGATCATCGTAGGAGACAGCTATGGCTGTACCTGATCATCGCCACGGCTGTGCCTGATCATCCCCATCCCCATCCCCATCTCTCCAACTATCACCCTCACATCGTCGGCACAGACAAGCGAGAGACGCCAAGCGAGGTCGAGCGGTCCACACTCATCGCCAGCTAGAGGCCAGGCCCCGAGGGGGAAGACATGCGCTGGTCGAGCCAAAAATGGAGTCCGGCGGAGGTGGCGGCGGTCATGGCGATGGCGGTGGTGGTGGTCACCTGTGCTGCGGTGGTGTGGTGGCCAGCAGCAGACGGCTCGTTCACCTTTGATGACAACTCGGCCATTGTCCACTCGCCGGTCCTTGGCAGCATGCGCAAGCCGCAAACCTCGGCCATATATGCCTCTCGATTTGATGCATGGCGCGCCATCGGCTACACAGACTTTTGGGGCTCTCGCATGGACCATCCCTCATCTCATCGCTCCTATCGGCCGATCACCGTCGCCTCTTTTGCCCTGCAAACTCTCGCCGATCCCGCGCATCTCCCCAACCCGCGGCCCTTCCTCATCGCCAACATTGCCCTGCATCTGGCTGCTTCGCTCCTGGCTGGCGTTGCCCTCGCCGCTACGCTTGGTGAGCTCGTTGCCTTCCATCCGGACGACCGCGCATGGATCCCTCATCTTGCAGCCGCCGTTGCCCTCGTCTTTGCCCTGCACCCGCTCCACACCGAGGCCGTTGCCTCGGTCGTCGGCCGCGCCGAGAGTCTGGCGGCGATCGGTATGTTTGGCTCAGCGACTGCCGCCACTGCTCATCGCCACAGCCTCGCCATCGGTCTCGGCCTCGCCGGCGCACTCGCCAAGGAGTCGGGCGTGATGGTCCTGGCCCTCAACGCTGCGCTCGCGCTGTGGCGTCGTGAGCGATGGCTATCCATCGCTGCTCATATTGCAGCGGCAGCAGCCATGGTTGTGCTCACCCGAGTGGTGTTGCCGGGGAGCGCCGCCCGCGAGCACGGCCTGCTTGCCGGGCCTCCGCTGGCGTTCATCGACAACCCGATCGCCTTTGAATCGTCGGTCATCCGGCGGACACTGTCGTACATGTATATCCATGCGCGCTACTTGGCGCTGATGGTCGCACCGGTCACGCTCTCAGCCGACTACTCGTACAACGTAATTCCGCCGGTGGCTCCAACCGAGGCGCGAGCGGCGGTGGGTGTGGCCGTCTATGCCGCGCTTGCCGCGATGTCGGCGTGGGTGCTGGTCCTTGTCCTTCCGCGCCGTCGCTTGTCAATCGCCGACGCGGGACTCGTCGTTGGTCTTGGGTGGCTCGTTGTCCCGTTTCTGCCCGCGTCGTCGGCGGTGGCCACCCTAGCGACGGTCATCGGGGAGCGACTGGCATACACGCCGCTTGCCGGGTTTCTTCTCCTTGCAGCCTCTGTAGCGCTCCGACTGCGGCGGTCGCCGATCATGCTCTGGACGCTGGTCGTCGTTGCGGTGGCGCTATGCGTGCCGCGGACACGGACCCGCATCGCCGACTGGCGCGACAATCGTGCCGTTTTCAGCTCGGTCGTCCGCGAGTATCCCGCCGCCGCCAAGGCGCTGCTCTCACTCGGCGTGGTCGAGGTGCAGGCTGGCAATCGCACCGCAGCGCGCCCACTGTTCGAAGCAGCCATCAAGGTCTATGCCAACTACTCGGAGGCCCACTACTGCCTCGGCAAGCTTGCGCTGGAGCTCGGCGACGTCGCTATTGGTCAGCGTCATCTCGAGCGCGCGCTGGCCATCGAGCGGACCCACGCCGGTGCGCTCTTCGAGTACGGCACCATGCTGGCCGGCCAGGCGCAGAGCGCCATGACGAGCGCGCCCGCGCGCGGCAAGGAGCTCCTGGAGCAAGCCAAGACCGTGCTCCGCCGTGCCATCAAGGCCCGGCCGTCGCTCGCCGACGGGTACGTCAACCTCGCGACGGCCGAGCTCCTTGGAGGCGATGCTGCCGCCGCCGTTCCGCTCTACCGTCAGGCCCTTGTCCGCGATCCGCTCTCTGTCTCTGCCCACGTTCATCTCGCTCTTGCGCTCGTCTCGCTCCCGGCCAACGATGCTGCCGAGGCCTGCACACTCGCGGCGTCGATCCCTCGTCTCCCTGGCTGGTCGTTCTCGCGGCGGCTGTACGAAGCGTCCTACCAGGTAGTCGTTGCCCGCTGTGGGTAGTTTACAGTAAGCAGCAAGCTGCCATCACACAATCCCCGAGTCCGAGCCCGAGCCCGAGCCCGAACCCGAGCCCGACTTTGACCTCGACGCGATCGAGTCCGCTGCAGATGCCGAGGTCGAACCCGACGGCGCCGCCGGCGGCGTGATGACGCCCGAGCCGACCGGAGTCAGCCGCGCCACGTCGCCGCTCGAGCTCGCGCTCGAGTGAGCAACAACAACAGAGATAAAACGAGTGTGGACTTCTTGGGCTTGCAGCATGTACTCCCCGTACGACGGCGAGAACGAGTGGTAGGTGTCGGCAATGACGTCGCCAATGCAAAAGACGTCCAGAAACGCCGATCCGAGCCGCTGGCCGTAGTCGGGCGCGCAGCAGCAAATGCAGCGGCAGCAGCGGCAGAGCGTGCCCAGCTCCTCCGCCACCACCAGCGCCTCCTCGTCGTCGAGCTCCGAGTAGCCGCCCGAGCCAGCGCCAGCGCCAAGACCGGCGGCCGAGCCGTCGCCGTTCCCACGGTCGCTGCCGGCGCTAGCGCCGCCATCGCGAAACTCGGTGTAGGAAAAGGCGAACCAGTGGACAAAGGCAAAGAGCAGCATCTCGACGCAGAGGATAAAGTTGTCCCACGCCTCGGCATCCTCCTTGGGCACGGGCAGCAGCGCAACAGCGAGCGACTGCCAATAGGTGAGGAAGACGACCGATTTGACGGCGACAAACTTGCGGATGGGGTGGTGCGGAGCAAGATGGAGGCGGGTGCCGAGGTAGAACAGATACAGTTCGTAGAGGGCGTATGTGAACGAGATGTTGTAGACAACAAGCAGGCCGGCCTGGTAGGCCGTGCTCTCGTAGTAGCCGAGGACTAGCATGGCGAGCGAGAGGGCGGCGCAGACGGGCTTGACAATGACAAACTGGATGACGCCCTGCTTGCATGCACGGAGAAAGGTGGACGATCCAACATTGATGGGCTTGAGCCAGCAGAGTGGCCATGGATGGCGCATCTCTCCGGGACTCACCCGCATGGCAAGGACAATGGCCGAGTCACCGCCGCCGTAGCCAATCATGAGGTGGAGGAAGCAGTAGAGGACCCACGCCTCGTACAGGTCGCGAACAGTTGCAAAGTACAGGGCGTAGTTGGGATACAGCAGCGATAGCAACGATCCGAGGGCAAAGACAGGCACAATCAACAGAATGCGGACAGAGTATCGTTGCAGTGCCTTGTGTGTGTAGTGGTGGAGGTGAAGGAACGAATGGACGAGCGAGACCACAATGCCAAGCGCCGCAGCACACACCGCAATGCCCACAGCCGTCGAGCTCCCGGCAAAGCTCTCCACCTCTTCTACGCTCACCCCTACACTCACCATCTCTCTGTCCTGCGAGTCAGCTGTTGCCGGTCCCCCCCCCCCCCCTCTTCATGGCTGCCCGTCTTGCCTTCCCCGAGCGCGCCAGATCAGACCCATGCACCGTGATCACCCACGTTTTTGCCGTTTCCAGCTAAAAGCCGCGAAAACTCAACGATCACATTACCCTCCCGCCGCTGGCCTCTGCTTCCACCACACGCACACCCCGCTCACCACAGGCACCACTCGACGTCGAGCACGACGCCCTGGCACTTTATGCAAACGTCGGGCGCCATCAACGCGCTTGCGCTTCCCAAGGGCTCCAAGCTTGCATGCGAGCTCTGCGGCGAGGCAGCGCGCGTGCTCTGCCCCTGTGCAAGGTCACCTCGTACTGCTGCATGGAACACCAGGAGACCGACTGGGTGGGCATCCACGGGAAGATCTGCGGCCTCCTTGCTGCGCTTCGGTCTCCGCCGGGCTTTCTGGGCTCGGAGGAGGAACGTGCGGCGCGTGCGGCTGAGGAGGATGAGCTCAAGCACGAGCTGCTGGCGGTGGCGCGGCGGGAGGGCCACCGGCTGCTGTACGAGGGCCACAACGAGCGGGCCATGCCGGCAGCACTGCACTCGCTCCGCTTTGCCATCGAAATCTATGGCCCGGACCACATCGATCTTGTGCCGTCGTACCTGCTGCTAGGTGAGGCCTCGATCGGGCTCGACCGGTTCTCGGCCGGCGAGCGGTACCTCTCGCTCGCCCGTTGGGCTGTCCTCAAGACGCCCGACTGCCCCAAGATCATTCTTGCCCAGCTTCACCGCAACTTTGGTCTCCTCTACGCCGCCCAGGGCAAGCACGGCGAGGCGCTCAAGGAGCTCGCAGAGGACGTGTACTACTCGTCGAGCGTGTTTGGGCCCAAGCACATCAACGCCACCACCGGCCACTTTCAGATGGGCAACGTCTTCCTGCAGCTCAACAAGCAGCCGGCCGCGCTCGCCGTCTTTGAGCTGGTCACCTCGGTCTGGCGCACCTATCTCACGGCTGCCTTTAACGATCCGGCCTTCCTCGCCGCCAACCCCATCGACGAGGCCAAGCAGGCCGAGGCCATGCAGATGCTTCTCCGCATCGCCGCTGTTCGTGAGGACATCTTTGGCCCGCACGCCGAGCCGTTTGGCGAGCTCAACTTTGTCCTCGCCCTCCTCCACCACTTTCTCGGCAACCTCGCCAAGGCCGCTACCTACGCCTCCACAGCCCTCCAGGTCTACCACGCCCAGGAGAAGGTCTCCGCCGACGTCACCGACGAGATCGAGGCCCTCATCGCCGCCATTGACGACGAGATTGCCGCCGCTTAGTCACCGTCTCTTGCCCTCCCGACAAACGCCACAATCCGCAGCCATGCTAGCCGCCCACCACAGCCCAAGCCATAGCTAGAGCCAGAGGCTGAGCAGACTGCCGTCGCCGACGGCCACACCCGTCTCTGCCCTCACCCACCATGTCCCAGTCCACGGCATCACCGGTCGACCCGCTCCTTGCGGTCCCTGAGGAGGTTCCCGAGAACGACGAGATGAAGGACGACCTTGCTGAGCTTCTCAACATGCTCGCCATGATGATGGGCGCATCCGGTCTCATGATGCGGGTACGTGGCGGTGGTGGTGGCATCCCCGACTTTGGCGCTGGCCCGTTGCTCTTGGCCGGACGGCTGGTCTATGGGCTATGGGTGAGAGCAGCAGACATGACATATGGAATGAGAGAGAGAGGGTGTGTGCAGGGGAAGGAGGGTATGTGGTTGCACAGGGCGTGTACTCATGGGTGGCTGTGTACCGGTGGAGAAACAGTGGAAGTGGATGTGCTGGGGCTCGCTCTTCGCATGCGTCTACAACCTCTGCAACGCGCGCAAGATCGACTACAAGAACACCCTTATGCAGCTCATGTTTGCCCTCGCCGGCCTCTTCATCAACTACCTTGCGCCGCCGCCGCCGCAAAAGGCCGCATGATCCATCCATCGGCCTCCCCCCCCCCCCCCCCCCCCCCGTCCCCCCCCTCGCTTGCCACCTCCACCTCCACCTCACCGATCTCCCCTCATCATCTCCCCATCGTCATCGCTCTCCTGCACCATCTCGTGCTCTCCGAGACGATTCTCTGTAAAGATCTCTCGTGCGCCTCTCGACGTTTACAGGCGATTCAGATCCGAGCGGTCTTCATCAGCAGGCGGCCCTGGCGGTACTTGAGCTGGCCGACGACCTCCTCCAGAGCCTGGATGCGATCCAGTAGCTCCTTGCGGAGAGTCATGAGGTCCTCCATCGAGACCGGCTCCTCGGCCAGGTTCTGCATGCCAGCCAGCGGATCGACCGCCACTGATCCAGTCCGCCCGAGATCGTGGGCTTCCTCCGGCAGCTCGGCTCCGGCCGCATTGGCAGCCTCGATCTTCTCCTTCAGCTTGAGCAGCGCTTCGTGGTCCTTGCGCGAAAAGTACTCGTTCTGCATCCGAAAGTTGTCCCCATGTAGGAAGATGTGGTGAGTGTGCGTCATGGCTTGCAGCAAATTTTTACCTCCCACCCCCACCCGCACACATCCCCCCTCCCGAACATACCTCAATGGAACGCTCACGCTTTCTGAAGGCACCGCTGGTGTCAAAGCGGACGAGGGCAGCTGGTGCAGCAGAGCGCATCGCGCCAGCGGTGGCGGCAGCAAGGCGGGAGGCAACGAGAGTGGAGCGAAGCATGATCAGAGGATGTGTTTGCGTGTGTGTACGGGGGAGATGTGGTCCGCGAGTCGTGTGACAAAGCCATTCTCAGAGACTGCGTGTAACCAACGCTGGTTTTGTGGCCACCGCAGCTGGGTCAGTTTGGGACAGCCGGCGGCTGGGTCTGCTGCGTTGAGACGAGGGCTTATAGCAGGCGGGCGGTGTCGGGAACGTCAGCGAGGGCCTCGCCGAGGGTCGTGGCCTCGGCGGGGGTGGCGGCGTCGTCAAGATCACTGCTGTTGTCGGACCAGCGCGAGGCGTCGATGAGGCCAGCGGCGTCGTCGGACGATGCGGACGAGCTGGCTTGTGACGACAGAGGGAGGAGCGAGACGACGGCGAGGCCAAGCTTGAATCGCGCGAGTGCCGCGTGGGCTACAAAGCCGTCTGCGTCGGTGGCCGGGCTCGGTCGCGCCGGCATTGCCAGGACCACAAACTCGAGCGACCGCGCCACGTCACCGTTGGCCTTGTACTCGAACGCCGGGATGGTCGAGGAAACGCGCGGGCGGGCGCGGGTGATCGGCGGGGCGGCCGGCGCAGAGAGTAGCGGGACGACCTCATCGCTTGCACTAGCAGCGTCGCTGTTGGGAGCGGCGTCGGCGTCGGCGGCGGGAGCCGCGCCTGGATGCGGCGCAGCGAGGGTCTTGGCCGCCGGCGCCAGCACCGGGTTGAGCACCGCACCAGAGGCGGCGTCGAGGTGGACGACAAACCACTCGATGTCTTCGGGCGAAAACCGCCGCGCGGCGCGCTGTCGGGCGATGACTCGCATCAGTGCGAACCGCCGCATCGTCGCCTGCGAGGTGACCAGCTGGACGGTGACAAGGCACATGCAGACAAGAAAGAGGGCAATGAGGACAGCAAAGAAGAGAGTGATGACAGCCACCATGGCTGGCGGCTGGGCGTCGGTGGCGCCGGCGGACACACCAGCATGAACCACGTTGTGTTGCCGCGGCCGTACGTCGGCTGCCGATACGAGACACCAGAGCGGGCGACGCTCGGCAGAGTGCCGGGGAGCAGAGGCACCACCGCGCCGGCGGCGACGTCCGGCTCGTCCACGGCCTCGGGCTCGTCCCAGCACGAGCCAACGCGCGAGGCGTTGGTCAAGCCCGGAAAGACCATGCACGGCTGCGGGAGAATGCGCGAGAAGGTCTGGACGGTGGCGGGGCGGAAGAGGTCAAAGACGTTTGAGGCGTTGACGACAATGGACTCGGGCGCGTCGCACGAGTACTGGTCGCACGGAGTCGAGCCGGCCTGGAAGGGGCCGTACTCGGGGTCCAGCGTCATGCCGGGATCGGCCATCTCGCAGTAGGTGCCGACGCGGCCGGGCTGGCACAGGCACGTCCGCGAGGACATGATGCACTGGCCGGCGTAGAAGCAGTTGAACGGACACGGTGAAAAGGTGAAGGAGAGCTGGAAGCCGCGGTCGGCCATGGCCTCGTCCGAGACAAAGACAACGGCGAGAGCGCCCGAGGTGGAGACCAGGGCATCCGGAGTGTACATGCCCGAGTACATGCCCACCAGCGGAGCATCGTCCAGCCCGTTTCCGATCTCGTAGACATAGACAAAGTCCCATCCGCACTCGAGCGCAATCATATGAAAGTAGAGAGTGAGGAAGAGCTCGGGCGGCGAGCCGTCTTCTCCGACGAGCGCCCCGGGCGAGGTGATGTGCCACACGCACGTCATCATGTTCCCGTAATCGCCCGATCCGTCACTGATCATGCCCGACTGCTGATTGAGGACGACCGGTTCACCGTTGCAGGCATTGCCATCTGCCGCCTTGCCACCGCCCGCCACCGCCCACTCTCTCGGCAGCTGCTGCGGGGCGACCGGGCGACGACCGTGGCGGGCGGAGTGTGGAAGGTCGGCTTGCGGCGGGGAGTGAGCCGTGTTGGTGCGAGGAAGACGATCATGTACCCGAGTGGGTGCAAGAAGAGGATCATTTCCATGACTGTATGTTCCCTGAACTCTTTCATGAGTATACCCCAGGCCAACAGAGCCTTGAGAAGGTGGAGGTGGCGCAAGGTGGCCAGCCTCTCCACGGTCACCACTCTGCACGGCCATGGCCACCGCGGCGAGTACGGCGACGACAGCAAGGCGCACAAGCCACAGCGGATGCACAGCGACATGCATGTGGTGCTGCTGTGGGCTGTCTGCCCTCGCCATACCCACAGGCATGGGCTTACAGATGCGTGTGGTCACCTGTCCCACTTTTCCCCTCCCTTGACTGCGGCTCGTGCCGACGATGGGGACAGCAACGAGGGGAAGGGGAGGGGGCACAGAGCAGCCGATCCCCATCCCCATCATCACCAGGCACCCCCCATCCCCCATCCCCATCATCACCAAGGCACCCCCATCCCCCATCCCCATCATCCCACTTTTCCCCTCCCTTGACTGCGGCTCGTGCCGACGATGGGGACAGCAACGAGGGGAAGGGGAGGGGGCACAGAGCAGCCGATCCCCATCCCCATCATCACCAGGCACCCCCCATCCCCCATCCCCATCATCACCAAGGTACCCCTCATCCACCATGATAACGTATCTGATGACGACTATTTGTCACCCCCACCTGTCCTTTGGGCTAGTGATCAAGAACCACTCCTACGAAGACTGCTAATTATTGCTGCTACCGACGCAGTTTGACACTACCACTCTCCAGGACCACGACTACGTCCAAGTCCCACTCGCGGTATTCGAAGTTTATCAAACTCGACCAGTG
>NW_013657615.1:142937-192353 GCF_000142905.1 Thecamonas trahens ATCC 50062
CCCCACTCCCACTCCCCACTCCCCACTCCCCACTCCCCATCCCCATCCCCCCCCCCCATCTACAATGTGATGCGATGCAATGTCTCGGCCTGCCACCCATCCTTGCCCTTCCACCACGTGGCCGAGTGGCCGTCAGCCAGAGAGAGTTCATGACGTCGGCGAAGAGGTCAGCGAAGACGACAACGACGACGACGACGACGACAACGACGACGGCTGTGCGGTAGAGCAGCACACCGCACTCACCTCAGCATGACGGACATGCTGCGGCCATACCTCTTTGCCTCTGCGGCAGGAGTAGGGTACCTTGCCTGGGAACTGGGCCCTGTTCTGGTGGCCACCACCTCGGCCATGACGTCGTCGTCGTTGTCGTCGGTGACTGCCACAGCAGCGGCTGCCTCGTCAGGGATGGGAGGGAGTGCAAGTGGTACCAGCATGATTGGTGTGATCATTTCTGCTGTCGTCGGCTTTGCCTTTTCCTCGGCCACCAATCTCATGATCTCTCTCAATACCATCATTCTCGCCATGGTTGTCTCCTCGTTGATCCTGGCTCGCTTGGTCTTTGGCACTGTCTCGGGTGCAGAGCATGCCAGAGCCATGGATTATCTGTGGAACTTTATCGTGGCAAAGATCATCATGGTCGCCGCTGTTGCAGTGGTCGATGCCAAGGAACTCGCCGCCTGGTTGGTCTGGTTCTCTCTCCTGGCAAGCATGCGCGTCTTTGCTGTCCTCGCCAAGGAGCGCTACGGCGTCATGGCCGCTCGCGGCGCCTCCTCTGCCCAGCATTCAAAGCTCATCGCTCTCCTGCTCACCATGGTTGTGGCCGCTACAGGCCTCCTGCTTGTTGCCCGCGCTGTGCTGGAGCCTGAGGGCATCGGATTTGTTATTCTGTTTACCTTTGAGTGCGTGGCTGTGGTCATCGCTTCCTCGCAGACGCTCCTCAAGTACGCGGTCGATCTGTACGCCTCGTCGCAGCCGCCCGGCTGGGAGCTCCGCGACCACTACGTGTACCTGGTCGAGTACGGCACCGACGTGTCGCTCCTTGGTCTCACTCTCCTCCATTATGTCCACATTCTCATTATCGACGGCTTTTCGTTCTCCATCGTCGACTTTATCATCCTCTACTCGCTCCGCTCGGTGTGGACCCGGCTGCGAGCCACCCGCGACCGCTACGCTGCCTATCGCGACGCCTCGCACCGGCTCAACCAGCTCATTCCCGACGCCACTCCGGCCGAGCTGGCCGAGACCGACGACGTCTGCGCCATCTGCCGCGACGCCATGACCTCGGCCAAAAAGCTTCCCTGCGGCCACCTCATGCACTTTGCCTGCCTCCGCCGCTGGCTGCAGGAGAACCCGACGTGCCCTACGTGCCGTCGACCCATCGGCGGCAACGACAACGGTGCGGCCGGTGGCGGTGGTGGTGGCGGCGGCGGTGGTGGTGGTGGTGGCGGCGGCGGTGGCGCGCCGCCTCAGCCGCACAACCATGGCCACACTCACACCCATACCCACGGCCACGTTCACGGTCATGGCCACGGCCACGGCCCGCCGCCGCCACCCTCGGGCGCTGCGGCGCACACCCACACCCACGGCCCTGGCGTTCAGCACACTCGCCGGACACTTGGCGGAGGCTGGCTGCCGAGCATCTCCATCGACACGGTGACGACCGCTCACGGTGGGACGTACACCATGGGGCTCGGCGGAGGGGCCAATCTGGCCAACGTGGTCAACACCATGTTTGGCGGCGGCGCGCCACCGCCATCTGCCGGCGGGGCTGCGGCACCTCCTCCGCCGTCTTCGCCTGCCGCGCGTGAGCTCGACGCCCTCGTCGCCCGCGTCATTGAGATTTGCCCACAGGCTGACCCAGATGCTGTTCGCGAGGACCTGCTCGTCACCCGCTCGGTCGAGATTACCATCGAAAACGTGCTCTCGGGCGTTGTGCGCGCTCGTGCGCCGACTCCCCCACAGACTGCTACGCCTGCGCCTGCGCCTGCGCCCGTACCTGCGCCGCCCCCCTCATCCGCGCCGCAGGCATCATCGGCGTCACGGCCTGTTGGCACCTCGGCGCGGTCATCGCCACCGCCGCTTCCCGACCTGCCGCTGGCATCTCAGGCGCCATCTGGCTCGGGAGCATCGGCCTTTGAGGCCCGCGCGCAGTTCCTTCGCGAGACGGCTCGTGCGCTTTATCTCCGGCGACTGCACCGCGAGTCGGACTTTGACGTTGCCGACACAGCAACGACGACGACAACGACCACTACAACAACATCGACGACGACGACGACAGCACAGGCGCCAAGCCCGGATGCGTCGCGCGCGATAGCGCCACCTGTGGACCCAGCGGGATCTCCGCCGGCCCGCCCGACCATCGACCTCCCGCCCAATTACGACGAGGCGACACTGGCAGGCCCGGCATCCCCGGCATCCCCGGCATCCCCGGCATCCCCGCTCTCTGGCGACGGGTCGGACGCACCAACCCGGTCCGAGCTCCGGAGTCGGATGTTGCAGGCCGCACTTGCGCGGCACTCGCCGACCGGGGCCTCGTCAGGCTCATCTCCGTAGTTTGCATCGACTACGTCCACCCACACGCAACGACGACGTCGGCAGCGGCGTCGTCTATCTCGTCCACGAACGCATCGAGCGAGCCGACCTCGGTTAGGCCGGCCGAGTCGAGGCGCAGAATGCGGGAGAGCTCGAGGGCGCGGAGAAAAGCAAGCGAGTGCGAAACGACGACAACAGTGCCGGCAAACTCGTTGAGGGTGGCAATGACCTCGTCTACCGCCTCCTCGTCGAGATGGTTCGTTGGCTCGTCGAGAATGAGCGTGTTGACCTTGCGCATGGAGAAGCTCGCCAGCAGCGCGCGGACACGGGCGCCCGGATTCAGCTCACCGATGGGGCAGTCGACCTGTCGGCGAGTCAGCCCGTACCGCAGCAGCCGAGCGCCTGTCCGGGTCCGCGGCTCGCCGGTCAGATCCATAAAGTGTGCTCGGGGAGAGACGTGGCGCGGCAGGCTCTCGTGCTCCTGGGTCAAGTTGCCGATGCACAGCTCGCGGCCGATGACTGCGCGGCCTTCCACTGGCGGCTGAGTCTTGATTAGCGTCCGCAGCAGGGTCGACTTGCCGACACCATTGAAGCCGACGAGGGCGACTCGCTCGCCAAAGTCCACCCGAAGCGAGAGCGGAGGCAGCGGTAGCCGGGCGTCGCCGTAGCCGATGACGGCCTCCTCGAGCATGAGCGACGAGTCAAAACCGGCGCCCAGCGGCTCGATGTCGATGGAGAGCGGTGAGCGGAGGACAAGTTTGTCGAGTTTGCCCCCGCCGTCGCGGAGCTTCTCGACAGCCTTGGCCTTGCGACCGGATCGGCCGGCGCGATCGCGCTTAAAGTCGCGCTGCAGCTTGTCCTTGTCCTTGCCGGCAAACCGCTGTCCCGACGCGGCAGCCTGCTTCAGCTTGTCGGCAGCGGCGGTGAGCTTCTTGTGGCGCTTCTCCTGCGCTTCAAAGGCGGCGATGTGCTGCTCGCGAGCCAGGTCCTCGGCGCGGCGAAAGTCCGAGTAGGAGGCGCCCGAGACGGCCAAGCTGCCCGAGTCAGCATCGACGGCCCACACGTGGTCGCAGACGGCATCGAGAAAGGCGGCGTCGTGCGAGACGACAAGCACGGTCTTGCCGCTCGCTACCAGTGCCTTTTGCAGCCACATGATGCTCGGCAGGTCAAGATGGTTGGTTGGCTCGTCAAGGATGAGCAGCTGGATGCCGTACCGGTAGATGGCGATGGCGAGGTAGGCCCGCATGGCGCAGCCTGGCGAGAGCTCTGCGATGGGAGTCTCATCGTAGCCGGCCGTCCGCCACTCGAGCACCTCGTGCGCGGCGACGCAGACCCGGCGCCAGCCATCAGCATCGTCCAGCGCTGTCTCGCTTCCCTCGGCCGCCGCCCACTCGATGGCATCGGCCACAGGCAGGGCCACCAGATCAGCCTCGTCGCCGGCACCAAGCAGCGTCCGCCACTGCAGCGCATCCTGCTCCACCAGCACAGCCGATCCAGCCGCGCACTGTCCGCCATCGATGGTTCCGGCGCCGATGACGTAGTACGGCGGTGCCTCGGGCTCACACGGGACGCCAGCAACCGCCGCGGCCACCGCTCGCAGCAGCGTCGACTTGCCGCACCCGTTGCGACCGACTAGCGCCACTCGCTGGCCACTCGCCGCATGGGCCGATACCGAGTCTAACAGAACACTCGAGCCAACAGAGAGCGAGAGGTTCTCAATGGTCAGATGCGCCATGGGCGTCGTAGATAAGTCTGGGATGGGCTGAGTCGGTCGCGGTGACATGGCCTCGGTCGTCGTCGTTTTTGGCACGGTCTCGTCGCCGCCACAGCCGAGCCAGACGAGCCTACGGTCGAGCCGATCCGAACCTAGCACATCATAGTCTGAGAGCGGAATCATGTGGACATATGATGATGATGATGATGACCATGACCATGATGACCATGACCATGATGATGGGAGTGATGATGATGACCATGACCATGACCATGACGATAATGATGATTGTGGCTTGTCGCTGCCGTCATGGTCACAAGACGTTGGCAGGCGTGCGGGCAAGGTTGATGATGGCATTCCCAATAGCGCCGGTTGCTGATGCTGCGATACTGCAGTGGCGATACCATTCCGCATGCAATGCCCTCTTGCGTAGACTCCCCATCTGCTGCAGGTGGCCACCACGTGAATGATCATGAAGGCAGTCCAAGTGCCCAAAAAAAAAGAAAGTGGAATGGCGGCGTTGAGGTCAGCGCCGCTGATGTGTTGAGGCAAGTCGGAAGGCGAGGTAGGGGGCGCGAGTGGCATACCCGTCTCGAGCGCGACAGGAGAGGGAGAGCAGATGCAACGACGCCTGGCTATGGCGGTGGCTGTGGCGCTGGTGGTGCTGGTGGGCGTGGTGGGCATGGCGGGCGTGGCGAGGGCCGCCGAGTCGGTTGCGCAGGCGCAGAATGACCGACGAGGCGATGACGGGAGGGCAGCGGCGAGTGGCGGTGCGGTGGATGCGTTCAATCTGCGTGATGTGGTACAGATCAAGTTTGTGGAGGGTAAGCAGACGGTTGCGGCTCGGCATCCGCCGGATGTGGAGATGCAGTGTGTGGGCGGGACGTCCGGCTGCGCCGTGGGCCTGCGTCCGACTTGGGCGCTCTGCACCAACATCGGCTTTGACGGACGCGATGTCCGCTGGGAGTGCGAGAGTGATGTGCCCGAGACTGCGACTATTGTCGATACGCTGGTCCTCTGCGAGGGCTACACCGCCGACAACGACCTGCTCTCGCTGATGGGCTCGTGCTCGCTCAAGTACATCCTCGACTCGGAGTGGACGCCGCAGCCGGTGGTGCTGTCCGAGACGGCGTCGCTCAAGCTCTCTTCTCACGCCACGGCCTCATCGCTTCACTCGCGGCGTCGCAAGCAGATGATCTACGTCGGCTCGGACGCTACTGTCACTCCCGACGCGCTGCCGACAAGCATCGAGTGCTTCAACACCGGGTTCAACGCCGACGGCTCGATCCGCTGGCGCTGCCAGGCCGCACTCAACCCGAACCTCAACCTCGGCGCGACGCTCATCTCGTGCGAGCCGTTCCCTGGCGACGAGAGCCGAAAGATGGTCATCGACGGCTCGTGCGTCATCCAGTACGATGTGATCAAGGAGACGTCCGACGAGGAGGCTTCGCTCCCGTTCAACTGGGAGCCGTTCACCGTCGAGGCCGGGACGTACATTGACCTCCCGCACATCACAACCGGCCCGGTCCATATGCTTGCCTGCAACGAGCCATGCCTCCTCGACGCCGACGATCCGGCGCTCCCGGTCTCGGCCACGTGCGCGTTTAACGAGTTCCGCGAGCTGCAGTGCGAGATGACGCCCGAGCTGGCTGCGCACACACCGCCGCTGGTCGCCACCGACCTCTCGATCACCTGCGCCGGCTTTTCGGCGGCAGCGACCCCTACAAGATCCCCGGCTCGTGCTGCGTCAACTACACGCTCGTGACGCTCGCCCATCACGAGGCTGCGACCGCCGCCGCCGCCGCTGCTGCCGCCAACGCAGCGCAGCTCGAGGCCGTCACTGTCTTGCTCCTTCCACCGGAGGAGCGCCAGCCGGTCTCAGACACGGCCTCGTTTGTCGCCGACGATGTTGACGCCGACGAAGATGGCGAATACGCTGAGCTTGCCGAGCCCGAGCCTTTTGATCCGATGCAGTCGCCGGTAGTTCTTGCCGCCGGCGTGGTCGCCCTCGCCCTCGTCGCGTACGTCTACCTCCAGAATCCTGCTACTGGAAGCGGTGCATCTGGCTCGGCCTCGGGTGCAGCCGCCACTGCCGCTACCGCCGCCACCGCCGCCACCACGCCGGCATCGTCCGCCTCTTCCGCTGGTCCGTCCCCAATCTCCGCCGTCGTCGTCGGGATTAAAGCCACACAACCCAGCTGTCACAGGCATTTCCATCACCATGCATTGCTTGGCCTCTGCAGCCGACCCGATTGACCTCTGTCGAGGCGTCCATGCCCATCCCTGCCATCTCCCACCCCTTGAACTTGCCCGATCGGAGGAGTCAAGGGCGGCGTATGATCACCACAGCGGCGGCATCGGCGCGATGGACAACGGCAATTGCCATCACACTACTAGCAATCGCCATACATCACTTGCTCCCCCCCTTGCCCCACCTGATCACCGCCTGTCGCTCGCCGGCACGGCGGTTTTGGCGCAAAACCAAGGGATCCCTCGCGAGGGACCGAGTGGGGAGGGAGGGGACGGGCGAGGGTGGCTAAGGGACGATACTCGACTCGCAGAGGTGCGGAATTTTGCAGGGAGGTAGTCAAGGACACGAGCAGGTAGTGGGTCAAGTTTGAGGCATGAGCAGAAAGGGAGCAAGCGGGTACACGGTGCCCATTCCCGACTCCATCATCCGGCTGGTCGACGACGGCCTGCTCTCCTGGGACTCGATCGAGGACGCCCTGACGTCAACCTTCCAAGCTCTGGCTGACGCTTCATGGGCACGTGCCCTTCTCTCGCGACATGTCGAGCTCCTTGCCTCGCTTGCTGCACACATCCCGGCTTCCGCTCGCTCTGCGCGCCCTGCTGCCCCGGGCGACGATGCGGCTCCAGCCGATGCGAGTGCCATCATCGACGGCCTCGTCGCCATCTGGCTCGAGCACGCTGCGAGACTTGATGCTCTGCCGCGGACAGACATGGCGCTGCTGGTGGCCGAGGTGGTGGGCCTGGCGGCCGCCGCGGCGCGGACTGCTCCGCTGCACGATGACGTCTCACCAAACGACTGGGCCCGCCATGTGGGCATCCTCGTCCATGCGCTAATGGACATTCTGTTTGATGGTGCGGTCTCGCTTGTCGGGCCTGGGCCTGGCGCTGAGGCGCCCGATGGTGCCCTCCCGCCGCTTGTGACTCACGGTATCGTCTCGTCGGTCTCCCGCGGCGATGGCGTCGCCCCGTGTCTCGTTGCCATTGGACCCGGCGAGTCGCACGCTGCTGCCGCCGCTCTCGTCGACGCCCTTGCTGCTGTATCGCCTTCGCTATCCGATAGTTATGTCGATGCGCCCATCCTCGCCTTTGCTGTCTCTGCCACCGGCGCCATCGCCGGTTCGGCCCCGCTCCCAGCTGACCAGGAGCCGTCGTCAACAAACGCATAGCCTCACCGCTCGCCTCACCTCGACGTCTCAACACATGAGACGCCCCTCCCCCGAGCAGAACTACCCGATCGAATGGCCCATCCACGCCGCCGATTCCCTCGCGCTGCGCTTATCGGTCCCACTGCAGCAAACTCTTCTCTGCTCGGCGTTGAGAAGCGTTTCGAACTTTGTCGAACCTTCGATTTCTGTCTTTTTCTTCCCAACTTGTTCACGCAGCGATGCACCCGCAGCACGCAGGTATGACGACGATGACGCCGCTTGGACGCAGAGAGATGCCTGGCGAAGAAGTGTGGTTGGATGAGGCAGTTGCGTCGGCGGGTGAGGGCCTGGCGCAGTTTGAGCTCTCGCTTGAGGAGATGTACGCCGGTGCCGGCTCGGGCGGATGCGCCGAGGTGAGCACGAGCATGACGGGCGGCCTGCGGGTCCGCTCTCGTTCGCCTTCGCGGCTTGCGACGATTTGACGTGCTTTGATTGAGGGCCAGCCCCCGATTGAGTACAAGGCGTCGTCGAGCCTCGAGGCGATGCTGCTGACACCGCGGATCGGTGCGGCGTCGGGAGCCGAGTTGGGCGAAGGGCCGAGCGAGGAGGCCCGTATCCGACGGCTGGCCTTTCCGCGACGACTGCATGCGGTGGCGTGTTCGCCGATGTGGCCGGCTGTCTGCTTTGCCGCCGATGGCCAGGCACTGGCTGTGGCTACCGACGGCAACTTTGGCCCGCTCACCTCGCGATCGGCGCTCGTCCGGCGGCTCTCCGACTACGGCTTCCGCAAGCAGCGCGGCGTGGACGAGTGGCGGCATCCTGCGTTCAACGCAGCGGAGCCTGACTTTGCAGCGATTGTGCGGCGCGGAGTGCGGCAAGGTTCGGCCGAGGCTGCGAGCGCAGGCGATGTGGCTGTGGCGGCCGACGCGACCGAGTGCGATGCGCTGCGACGCTCGCTGGTGGTGCTCAAGCGCAAGGGCGACGAGCTCACACGAGCGAGCGCGGCTAAGCGGGCGCGGCTGCTGCGGCTCGAGAGCGAGCAAGCTGTGCTGCGGACTACGATGAGCGCGATCCGAACGGCTGTGGCGCGGGTTGAGGCTCTGATGGCGCAGGTGGCGCCTGCTGCAAGGGTAGTGTTTGTTGGGGGGACGGCCGGGGCATCAGCGCGATCAGCCGAGGAAGTTGACGACAACAAGGTGGAGAATGACGTTGCAGAGGACAAAGTCTGCGTACGCGCGCTCGACCGAGATGGCATAGTTGTTGGACGGAGTGACCTGGATGCGGAGGCAGACCAGTAGAATTGCCGAGCCGACGGCCGAGAAGAAGCCTGCCAAGAACGAGTTGAACGGGAAGGTGCCGACGAGCATGCAGTACACAAACTGGACCACAGCCTGTAGACACAGTATGCATCACCCCGCGCCAACCGTGCCGACCACGCGCCGATGAGTTCGACCACGCGCCGCCGATGAGTACGACCACACATGGACCACAACCATGCCGACCACGCGCCGATGAGTACGACCACAACCATGCCGACCACGCGCCGATGAGTACAACCACAACCATGCCGACCACGCGCCGATGAGTACAACCACAACCATGCCGACCACGCGCCGATGAGTACGACCACAACCATGCCGACCACGCGCCGATGAGTACAACCACAACCATGCCGACCACAGCGATCACATGCATCACATCCATGCCGACCAGTACCCCCGCAGCCACAGCCAACGATTCCGCCCACTCCCGACCAACGATAAGTCCCCTTGTTGCCAATCCCTTCCATACCCCCACCCCCTTCCACCCCCACAATCCCGCATCCCCCCCACCCCCACCTGCACCCCATGCCCTTGACCACCTCCACACCCACTCTGCGCATCCCCGTCCCCCACCCCCCACCCCCCCATACACCAGGTGGTCACAGCCAGGTTGCGCAGCGGGAAATTTTGCCTCTTCGCCGTCACCCTCTCCCTCGGCAGGAAGGGGATGGGGATGGGGATGGGGATGGGGATGGACCCCCCCCTCCCCCCCCTTCCCCCCTCATACACACACACGTACAGTCAACACAGCAGTGACAAGGAAGGCATCAATGACCTTCAGCCGCTGGGCAGTCTTCTCGTACTCCTCCACAAACTCGGTGGCAATGGCAAGCAGGCTCATGGTGCGGCAAGCAGAGTTGGGTGGTGACCGACGTGGGGCGATGGGGGGGGGGGGGGGGGGGGTGATGCTGGTGATCTGGCTGGCGCCAATCTCTCCCTATTCTTGCATCATCTGACATCTGATGGCCATGGTGTACAGCGAGTGGCTGGAGCACATGGTGGGCGGTGCTGGTGTTTGTTTGTTGGCACTACGCATTCGCGATGCAGGTCGGGCAGAACCACGAGCCAGAGGGGATGACCGCTACCTTGACGCAGGAGAGATGATACCACTTGGTGACACAGTCTGGACCGTCGCATCCGATCCACTTGTCGGTCACCTTGCCGTTGCACACGCACCAACCCTCGGCGGCTCCAGTGCTCGCGGCGGCTCCGGTGCTCGCGGCGATTCCGGTGCTCGCGCTGCCGGCAGTGCTGGCGGCGGCGGCGGACACTGTGCTCGCAGTCGAGCTGGTGACCATCGGCACCACGTCTGCCGCCGGCTTGCTCGGCGGTGGCATGACGCCGACCGGCGACGGCTTCTTGGACAGAAGCTCGATTTTCATCGGTTGCGGGCCGGCGCCCGAGCGCGCGGCGGCGAGCTCTGTCAGGCGCTCGTTGCGGCGACGGGCGTACTCCTCCTTGGAGAGGATGTCAACCGACGATCCGGGCTTTCCTTCGGCTTTTGCAGCCTCGATGGCAGCCACAGCGCGGCCACCATCGTCGGCAACGAGGACACCGGCTTTCCACGCGCCGGAAGCGACGCCAATGCCATGGTTGAACTTGCGGACGGTCTCGATCTCCTCCAGCGAGGCCGGGTGCCAGCCGCGGTACTCTGACAAGTTCTGGCGACCAAGTAGGCGCTGCGTCTTGACTCTCAGCTGCTGATTGGTCCACCCGGGCAGCAAGTCCTTGATCATGGACGTGTATCCGCCCACGCCATACTGCATCAGCCCAGCGATGAGCAGCGCACGCTCATTGGCGCCCCACTTATGACTCTTCTGCGTATCCATGTGCTCATCCCAATCCTTCTTGGACGGACGAAAGTAGTTCTGCCGCAGCCGACCATCGGCCTCGATCACCTCCTTTGGCGAGAACAGCAGCCGCAGTCGCCGCGCATACTCCTGCTTGGCCGCCTCGCTCTCCAGCGGGCTGTCCCCAATGCGCTCCGCCCCCTCACCGCCACCTCCCATACCCTCTCCGCTCGCACCACCCCTCCCGTTGCCACCGTCTTCTCGCTTTCAGCCATGTCGCCGTCCCTCGTCTTGTCGCGCCCTTCCTCCGTCGCCTGCTCTGGAGTCGAGTCGTGTGGTCTGCCAAGCCGTGGCCCGACTCCTCCGAATCGCCGCCCGACATGACCCGACTCCCGCTCTGGTCTCCCCCACCCATCGGCGCCTTGATGGGGCAAGGCTCTCTTCTCGCAGCTGTTCTGGTTTATCTCCTTGTTCCGCTTTGTCACCGGTGCCAGCGCCGGCGGCGGACGTTGGAAGAGCGGACGGCGCCCTCGGCACCGATGCGGCGGCGGGCGCGAGCAGCTTCGCGCTCCTCGGCGCGTTTGCGGGCCTCGTCGGCAGCCTTGGCCTCGGCACGGACAACTGCGAGTTGGGCACGGATGGCCTGGATGTCGTCGACGCGGTCTTGGATGATGCGCGAGGCCGACTCGGTGGAGAGGCCGAGCTTGGGAATGCCAAACTTGGCCTCGGCCGGGTTGTCGGAGAGCTCGATGTCGACAACAACGCCGCACTGCGCTGCGTCCTCAAGCCACTCGCCCTCAAGCATTTTGTTCTTGGAGACAAAGTACCATCGGCCGGGCCCATCCTTGACGTCATGCGACCACGAGCCTTCAAAGACGTCGCCGTTAGCAAAGAAGGCCTTGCCAAAGCCGGACCGCTCGTCGTCGCGCCACTCGCCCTCGTACCGCAGTCCATCGGCGGCGTAGACCATGGTGCCCCAGCCAGAGCGGCGGCCGTGGGCCCACTCGCCCTCGTACACGTTGCCGCTGGGCCAGTAGCGGGTCCCGAGACCGTGGCGAGCGTCGGCCAGCCATCCGCCCGAGTACTCGAGAAACAGCTCCTCGATGCCGGCGGTCTCGCCCCTGGCGGCAGCCTCTTCGGCAGCCTTGGCCTCGACGACCTGGCCATCACTGTCGACGATGACCATTCTCCAAAAGGTGCCGCGACCCTGGCGCATGTCGTCCTCAAACTCGCCCTCGTAGCGATCGCCGTTGGCCCAGATCTCGACGCCATGGCCATGCCTCAGATCCTTCCGCCACTCTCCGGTATACTCGGATCCATCGACCGCATACACCGTGTTCCGCTCACCATGTCGCCAAGCCAAGGGGTACGTCGTCACGTCTTCTCCAAACGGTCCCGCCCGAGTATGCTCATCGCCACCATTAACCGTCCTCGGCCGTCCTGTCGCTCTCCGCCCTCCCACCCGTCCGCCTGTCCCTGTGCTTGTCCGCCCGCTGCTGTTGCCGGCCCGTTTGCGCCTCGTGCCCGACACAGCTGCCTTGACCGTCTTCCGCATCTGCCGTCCCCCATGGTGCTGCCGAGCGCCATGCCGACCACCACCACCACCACCCTCTCGACCGCCCTGGTACGACTGCCGTGTGCTCACCGAGCTGAACGACGACTCGGAACACGTCTCCGCACTCATCGTCGACCGTTTGCTTGCTTGGTCGAGTCTGGAGAAGAGTGGTCCTTGACGCCGTTGTCCACTGCCGCCTCCCTCTCCCCCTTCTCCGCGTCGCTCTCGGTGCTGTCGTCCTGCCGTTTGCCGTTGCTGGTTCGTTCGAGCGTTCGTTGGCTGCCACCCCAACAATCGTTACCCACTCCAACAATCATTGTCTTGTCCAACTAATCGTTACTCACTCCAACAATCATTCTCTTGTCCAACTAATCGTCACTCCAACAATCATTCTCTTGTCCAACTAATCGTTACCCACTCCAACAATCATTCTCTTGTCCAACTAATCGTTACCCACTCCAACAATCATTCTCTTGTCCAACTAATCGTTACCCACTCCAACAATCATTCTCTTGTCCAACTAATCGTTACCCACTCCAACAATCATTCTCTTGTCCAACTAATCGTTACTCACTCCAACAATCATTCTCTTGTCCAACTAATCGTTACCCACTCCAACAATCATTCTCTTGTCCAACTAATCGTTACTCACTCCAACAATCATTCTCTTGTCCAACTAATCGTTACCCACTCCAACAATCATTCTCTTGTCCAACTAATCGTTACCCACTCCAACAATCATTCTCTTGTCCAACTAATCGTTACTCACTCCAACAATCATTCTCTTGTCCAACTAATCGTTACCCACTCCAACAATCATTCTCTTGTCCAACTAATCGTTACCCACTCCAACAATCATTCTCTTGTCCAACTAATCGTTACCCACTCCAACAATCATTCTCTTGTCCAACTAATCGTTACTCACTCCAACAATCATTCTCTTGTCCAACTAATCGTTACCCACCTGGCTCCACCCCACAATGGCCGTCACACTCTCCCGTGCAGGCAAGGAGACGTTCTCGGTCTCACTGCAACTCTCCATAGAGCCACTGGCCTTGCCAACGCCAACCTCTCCCGCTGTCCGCCCCTTCTCGGTCACCCTCTCCACCCATGGCTCGCCAGCAGCCAACGCCCCGCTCCTCGCCCCGACCGTCGATGGGGCCATGCTCCGCTGCGCATGGCCCGCCCCGCTCGAGATCACCACAAAGATGCTGCTGGCAAAGGACGGCCGCTCCCTGAGGGCAAAGCCGGCCCGCATCTCATTGATGCAGGCCAAGAAGATCGGCTCGCGGAGAATCCGCCCGGTCGCCGTCGCAGACATCGATCTCGCCGCCTACCATTCTGCACCGGCTCGCGATCTGGTCTTGCCCATGGTCCTGACGGGCGCCGGGAGCAAGGTGTTTGCCTCGGTCCAGGCCGTCATTTCTGTTGCTGTTACTGACGCGCCTGACGACGACAACAGCGTGGTCGATGGCAGGGCCGGCCCGCGGTCGCGCGAGGAGCTTCTCTGTGCGCCGCACGCACTCATTGTGGCGACGACAAAGCCCGGCGTCCTTGTCGAGACCATCATCGAAGGCCGCCATCAGAAGGCTACGCCCGGCGGAGGAAGCGGCAAGGACAAAGCCAAGGCCAAGGGCAAAGCCAAGGCGCCGTCGACGGTTGTTGAGCTGGCAACCGTCGATCCGGCGAGTCTGCCCATGGGCGACGTGTTTGTTGACGCTGCACCGCGGACCGGCTTTGCCGGCATCGTTGTCCTCGGCTCGTCACTTGCTATCTTCCTCTTTGCTGTCTCGTCGTACGAGCAGCTGATGGAGGCGCTGCGACAGGCGACGTTCTCAACCTCGATGTTCCGCTTTGCGGGCGTCCACCTCTCGGGCCGCATTCCGGGCCTTGCGCTTGAACCAGTCCGCGAAGCTGCGCTTCTTGTTCCGCTCTCGATCAATGGCCGCATCGGTGAGCTCTCGCGGCGAATGCTTGGCCTCGCCTCGCCGCCGCTGGCCGACGAGCAAGCGCGGCTGTTTGGCGCGCGGCTTCTTGCGCTGCAGACACTGAGCAACGGCTTTCCGATCAGCATCAACGACGCCGACGTCGCTGCCTACGCCGCTGCCCTCCCCGACTACCGCCGTGTCGACGCCGAGCGCTGGGCATCGGCCGCAGCGCGGCGCGAAAACATGTCGCGCGACGACCTGGTCGCCGAGGCCGCCGCCGCCGGCGCCACCGCCGCCGCCGCCGTTGCCCACGCAGCCCAGCTCGCAGCCTCGCTCACGGCGGCCGACTCACGGATGGAGACTGCCGAGCTCTCTGTCCGCGCCCTCCGCGCCACGCTCACCAACGAGCGCGACGAGCGTGCTGCTGAGGCCGCCGCCGCCGACGCCCGGGAAGCTAAGCTCAACGTTGCTATCGACGAGGCCCACGCCGCACTTGATCGCGAGCGTGCCGCCCGCACCGCCCTTGCTGCCGAAAACACCGCCCTTGCCGCCGAGCTCGAAGCCACCCAACTCGAGCTGGCTCAGCTCAAGGCCGATTTTGCCAACCAGAGCGTCAAGCTCGCCGACACTGCCTACCGCGCCGAGCAAGCCGAGCTTGTTGCCCGATCCCGCCGGGCGTAGCCCCCCCCCCCCCCCCCCATGGCGGAATCGCTGTCATCAAACCCCCCCCAACCCCTCAACCCCCACACTCCCCAAGCTGATCAGACGAGCCGGCCGGTCGGATGGCCACCGCTCTCGCCTGCCGTCCAACCAATGTTCGCTGTGCGAGGAGGAACATGCATGGCCAGGCGAATGAGACCCATGGCAGAGGCAGTGGCAGCCGCTGCCGGCATGCCATGGGCATACAAGGCAAGGATGATGTCAAGTGGCTCGAATGGCCTTCTCGAGGTGCCTGGACCGCTTACCGGTGGCGTGCTCAACCGATTCCTCACCCTCGAGCTGACGCTAACTCCTTCTGCGGCAGACGGTATTCCCGATGACACGGCTGCCGACATCTTTGCCGCTGCCGCAGAGGCATGGATGGCTGCCGGCGTTCGATCTGTCCTGCTCACCCTTCCTGCTTCTGCTGCGCGTCTTGTTCCGCTCGCCCAAGCTGCTCAGCTTCCTTCTGCCCTCGCATCGTCATCATCATCGCCGTCGTCGTCATCGGTCGCACCACCGCTGTTCAAGCTTCACCATGCATCACCGGAGAACAACACCATCACGCTTGGGGCATGGCTCCGGGACTCGCCTAACTCGCTCCCGCTCTATGCTACACACTCGGTTGGGTGCGGCGGGCTGGTACTCGGACCGGATGAGACGCTGCTGGTGGTGCGGGAGCATGGCGATCTGCGCGACGGTCCCGATGCTCGGCCATCGCAGTGGAAGTTGCCTGGGGGTGCGGCAGACGTGGGCGAGGATCTACATGCTGCTGCTGTCCGCGAGGTCTACGAGGAGACCGGCGTCGAGACCGAGCCTGTTGGCCTCATGGCTGTTCGCCAACTCCACGGCTTCCGCTTTGGCATCGGCGACATTTACTTTGTCTTTGCACTGCGACTCAAGGACGCGAATGCCAGCCTCGACGCCCACCAGCCGCTACCGTGTCCGAACGAGCTGTACGACGCTGCGTGGCTTCCCATCCGTGACTACGCCGCCATTGAGAGCCTCTCGCCGATGAACCGCGCCGTGGCCGACGCGCTGGTCGCGGCGCTCGACACTGACTCGCTCAACGTGTGGGAGCTCTCGCGGCTGCACTACACACAGCCACCGGTCTCTGGCGCCGCACGGTCGTCGATCATGTTCATGGCATCGCTCTAGACCGGCGCGCTCCACGTCCGCACCACCTTGTCGTACCCGCCCGAGGCGAGGCAGCCGGCAGAGGCATCCCACGCCAAGTCGCGGATGGTGTGCTCGTGGGCACCCAGGACTGCCATCTGCTCGCCGGTGCCGAGATCAAAGGCGTAGATGGAGCGGTCCTGTGAAGTGACTGCAAAGTACCGTTGGGTAAAGACCGACGCCGGGAGGGCGTATCCGTTGTTGGCCGGCCCGCGCATGTGCCGCACTGGCCCGCCGGGCGTCCGCACGTCAAACAGCAGGCTCTTGGACTTGTCAGTGGTGGCCATGACCAAGAACGACTCGTCGTGGCACGGAACCGCCAGATCCAAAACCGAGTAGTCTGCCCAGGCATCGCCGAGCGGGTTCATGTTGTAGCTCGTCACCGTCCCGCTGGCAACGTCAATGAGGCTGAGCGCCGGCGACTCGCGCGGCGCCGCCACAAGTGTCTCGGGTGCGCCCGAGGTTGTGGGCAGGAACACCACGCCCTCGATGTTGGCGTCAAAGCTGGCGCGATGGACAACGGCGCCGTCGCGGAGGAGCGCGACCGTGTGGTCGTAGCTCGCTGACGCCGCCACCGATCCGTCGCGAGCCATCGCCACGGTACAGACCGGCCCGCTGTGAGCAGCAATCTTTGATGCTACCACAAGGCCACCATCATCGGTCTCGGCTACCAGCGCCACGCCGCCAGCCATGTCAGAGACGATGACGCTCGGGCCGCTAGTAGCCTCGCACGCCGCGTCCATGGCGACGACCGGGCCGGCGAGAACGCTCGCAAGGGTGGCGACCGGCTCGTCGCGCGACTCATTCGGCGCCCACAGGCGCAGCGTCGAGTCGACGCATCCGCTCAGCAACCGGCCCGGGCCGAGATAGGCGAGGCTGGTGACGTTTGCCGGGTGAGGCAGCGGCGCGAGTTGATGGGCGGCGGGAGCATCGACAAAGGCAATGTCGCCAGCAGGCAGACCCGCCATCAGTACAGCATCATCCGAGTCGGGATCGGCAGCAAGTGTCGGCTCGACCACATCCAGAAGCGCCGCCAGTCGTGCCAGCGAGCGGATGAGCATCTGCGGCTCGCCCGATGGAGCGTACTCACGGCCTACCTCGCGCTCGAGCTCAAGGAGGGTGCCATGGAGACCACGCTCGAACAGATACTGCATGACCATGTCCTCGACGGCAGATGTGCTGGGGGCAGACATGGTGTGGGTATGGGTGTGGGTTGGGGTGGGGTGTATGGCTGTGTATGGGCTCGAGGGGGGTAAGAGGCTGGCTACTGTTCCTGGCTGCCCAGGATGATCCTAGCTGACGGGCGCGTCCAACCAACCCCACACCAGTTTACCATGCAGATGTCAAAACGGGCGGATGCGTGCTCACACGAGCACACACACACACACTACTGCTGCCACTGGCCGCCAGTGCCGGCACCTGCGGGTGCCTGCTGGTAGCCACCCTGGCCAAAGGCGGCCTGCGGGTTGTACTGGCCGAGGCCAGCGCCGGCGCCGCCGTACATGAACGACGGGTTGCCGAGCGGGTTGACGCCGAGGTTGGCCTGGTCATAACCGCCCTGGGCACCAGCAGCGGCAGCGTCCTGGCCGGCGCCGGGGAGGAAGGACTCGGGGGTGCCGGCCTGCTGGCCAGCGGCGTCACCGCCAGCGGCGGCGCCAAAGGCCTGGCCGCCGTACATGTTCTGCGCAAACTGCGGGGCCATGTACGCGGGCTGCTTGTACGCGCCGGGCGGGTACATGTACGAGCCGGGGTAGTAGCCGGGCATCGGCATGTGCATGCCGAACATCGGCTGCTGGGCGCCGTCTGCGGCGTCACCCTGGCCGGCGTCGCCAGCCTGGCCCGCCTGGCCGGCGGCACCAAAGGCCGAGGCGTCCATGCCGGGCGCGGCCGCGCCGTGCATGCCAGGCATGCCGGGCATACCCATGCCCATACCGGGCATACCCATGCCCATGCCGGGCATACCCATGCCCATGCCGGGCATGCCCATGCCGCCGGAGAGGTCGCCACCGGCGCCGGCCGGAACGCCATACGCCGACGGGTCGTAGCCGCCAAACTGCTGCTGCTGCTGCTGCGGCATGCCACCCTGTGCGGCGGCAGCCTTGTCATCACCACCCTCGGCGCCCTGCTGCGCACCCTGCTGCGGCATGCCGCCGTAGCCACCCATGCCGAGCGACGGCATGCCCATCATCGAGCCGAACGGCGCACCCGAACGCGCAAACATGGCCTGCTGGCCGAGCGGCTGCTGGCCGAGCGGCATGCCAGCCATGCCAGCCATCGGCATGCCAGCCATGCCGGGGAGGCCGCCCATGCCGGCACCCGGGAACTGCTGGCCCTGGGCCGGGGCCTGGGCCGCCTCACCCTGGGTCGCCTCGCCACCCTGCGGGAAGAGGCCGTACGAGCCGAGCGGCTGGATCGGCGCGCCCGGAGCGGCAGCCTCGGGCATGATGGCCCGGGCGTCACCCTGGACCGGCGCCGGCGCCGGCGCGGCGGCGGCGGCGGCGGCGGCGGCGGGAGCGTCCGCCGCACCCGCGGCCTTGCCACCTGCACCTGCACCCTCGCCGTCACCCTTGCGGCGTCCGCCACGCTTGCGGCGCGGGCGCTTCGCGCGCTTCTCCTCGTCGGCGGCGCCGCTCGCGTCTCCGGCCGCAGCAGGGCGGTCCGAGCCGGGCGCGCCCGCCTGACGGGCTCCCTGTCCAGGTGCAGCGTCGGCAGCAGAGCCAGGCGCAGAACCCGTCTTGTTGGCGGCAGCCGCCGGCGCAGGCGCCGCCGGCTTCACAGCCTTGCGTGCACCCGCAGACGCCATCGCCGCATACGACATGCCCGACGAGACGGCACGCACAGGTGCGGGCGCAGGCGCCGCAACCTCACCGTCGTACTCGGGCACTGCCGGGGCCGCAACTGGTGCCGGTGCCGGCGCCGGCGCCGGGGCTGCAGCCACCGGCGGCCGCCCGCGCCCGTTGGCACCGAGCATCGGCCGGCCACCCTCGCGCCGGCCGCCTTCGCGCCGGCCACCCTCGCGCTGTCCACCCTCGCGGCGACCACCGTCACGACGGCCGCCATCACGCCGGCCGCCGTCACGCCCGTCGCGCCGGGAGCCGCGCCCGCGGCCCTGGCGGCGGTTGCGCCGCTCCTGCTCTGCGCGCTCGGCCTTCTTCTTCTGCTTCTTGGTCTTCTTGTCCTCGACCTGCGACCACGAGTTGGCGTCTGTGTGTATCTCCGAGACCATGCCTCCTGCGTGAGTCGTCTGGCGGCTGGCGCACTCGCACACGCTGGCCCGCTCACGCTGGCCAAAAAAGGTCGCAATCACACCAGGAGCGCCTCCCGCCCACTCTCCCCGCCCCCCCCCCCCCCCCCTCGTCACCATGTCTGCCCTTGCTCGTGGCTCGGCGGCCCGGGCAACAGGCGTGTTGTGTGCAAGACCCATACGTGGAATACGTGCCACTTGTTGCTACCGTGCCAGCCGACCGCGAGTGTGACCTCCCTGGGCGGAAGGCGGGGGAAAGGGGGCGAGCGCGGGAGCGGGTTTGGTTTGGCCATGTCAGCGACCGACCGAGTCGCGTTCGTTTTGGCAAGTGGGAGCTCAAGGTTGGACGAGGCCTACCGGGCGGATACGGAAGGGCAGAAGGACGGGAATTGGGGGAGAACAGTAGAGGCAATGTTGTGGAGGCTGGTAGGAGGGAGGGAGGGTGGGGAGGTGACAGAGAGGGGGGAGGGAGGGGGGAGGAGGGGGTGTGAGGAAGGACCAATTTTTTGGCCGCCCATCCACTCGTTGGTGGTGACTGTATTGGAAGACGTACGCTCGAGGAGGTAGGTGACGGCCTGCTCCTTGTCGCCGTTGGCGTAGGAGAGTGCGTATGCAATGTCTTCGTCTGCGTGGCCCGGGAGAATGCTCCGGAGCTGCTTGACCTTGGCCGCCGTTCGCGGCGATGTAGGCGTCGCCATCTGTATATGTGTGTGGGGTGTGGAGACGTGTGCCCTCTGTCGACTGCGAGGCACCCGGCACGAACGAGCAAGCGGACCATCAAAGTCTGAAGACACAGTTGAACGAACGAACGAACGAACGAACGAACGAATAAACGTATGAATGAATGATGGAATGGAAGGAAGGAAGGAAAGAAGGAATGGCGCCAGCCGTGCGAGTGCTTCCATCATTGGCGATTGATGCAAGGGCCAGGGGCGAGTCATAGTCATGAAGTGCAAGCACGAGCGAGGCGATGGTCCACGAAAACAAATGCCCCGCATGAGGATGGAGGGGTACGCCGTGGCAACCTGTTCTGGGTGGCTTATCAATGGCTTGTGACCCAAATGCGCCTCGATGAAATCTGCTCGCGACCAGGCGACCAGGCGACCAGCATCAGCCAACGCCATTCGAGTTGATAAGGGAAGTGACGAGATCGGCACACCTCACTCGAGCACGAGCCACACGGACTCGAGACCCAGACTCGAGACCCAGACTCGGAGCAAGGCATACCTTTGTCAACACACGTGGAGGCAGCTCGACGTGACTCTGTTGAATCTTGACCGTCCACCGATCTCAGCATGGAGCTCCCAGACGTGGGTGAGCAGTGCACATGGCCCGAGTGCCGGCAGCTCGACTTCCTTCCGATCATCTGCCGGCACTGCTCGCAGCCGTTCTGCAACCTCCACTTCAAGACGAGCGAGCATCGGTGCCCCGATGCAGTGATTGTCAACAAGACTGTGCCACAGTGCCCGCTCTGCGAGGCGTACATCGTGTTTGACACCGGCGAGGACATCTCGGTCACCATCGATCGGCACATCGCGTCGGCGTGCACCTCGGACATCTTGGACGTCTCGCCGAAAAAGTCAAAGTACAACGACAAGTGTGGCGTCCGCAAGTGCAAGAACAAGCGCGAGACGGTGGCCAAGTGCCCGTACTGCTCCGGTGCCTACTGCCTCACACATCTGCGGTTCAAGCATGACTGCCCCAACTCGCCCACCGCCGCCCGCCGCGCTGATGCCCGTGCCCGGTGGACCGCCCCGCGGAACACTGGTCGTTCAGCAGCGGCCACCCATGCGGCAATAGCTGCAGAACGCCGTGCCCGGGCCGCAGCTGCAGCCGCGCCCAAGCCGCAGTCGAAGCTGCAGTCTGCGCCCACCCCTGCGCCAGCCCCTCTGCTGGCTCCAGCTCGGTCCTCCGTGCCACAGCCGGCCGCGCCGCCGGCGCAGGTTGTTACCCTCGCTCGACTGCAGCGCGAGGCTCAGGGCGATGCTGCCATTCCAGACCATCGGCGGTTCTACCTCTACGTCCACTTGCCGGCCGCCCTCGAGCTCCCGTTCGGCGTTGCGGTCTTTGTGTCGCGCGAGGGCACCCCAACCGACATTGTCGCTGCTGTAGCCGACGTCGTCGGCGGCTCTGCCGACAGCGATCTCGAGCTGGGCGTCTTCCGCATCACCTCCAAGGCCGAGCGGCTTGCGCCTGAGCTTCCGCTCGAGTACATGGCCGGCTTTGTCGACTCTGGTGCGGCCGTCATTGTCGACTGGGTCCCGCCAGCCACCGATGCGCTCCCTCCCGACCTCTGCCGTGCACACGGCCTTCCGTAGCCGTGATGGATGCACCTGGTGTGATCGCCGGACGACGTGGCAGCCACGGTCACACCGCCAACCATCGCTACTCGACTACCTGCCCAACAAACCATCATTGCACACTCGCCGGACTCGCCCGAATCAACGGACACCTCACTCAACAACGACTGCCATGGCCACCCCCACAGCGTACGCCGCTCCCCGACCCCTTCCCCTTCCCCCCTCACACCCATGCACCACATACATTCACACTCATGCCTACTGTCAACAGTCGCTCCACCTCCCCGGTGCCAGAGGAGGAGGCTGCGCTGATGGCCATGCTGGCAGCGGCAGAGGTGCGGACGGTGAGCGAAGGCGAACGAGCGACAGGAGGAGGGAGACAACCGCTGGAGGGAGAGACACCACCGCAGACGCCTATGACTCCATCGCCGCTCGCCTCTCCGAGTTCGGCCCGCGGTGGTACGCCGTCGGCCGTCCCGGACTTTTATCGCGCTCCGCTGGATGCCTCGGGCGGCGCGTGGTACTCGGCCAAGGGTCACGATCTGGAGGCCGACGTCGAGCTCTTTGCCACACATGGCAAGTTTGGCCACTCGCCGGTTGTGGCCGTCTTTGGTGCTGATCGTCCCGGTGGCGAGTCGGCCGACGACGTGCCCATATTTTCCGACTCGACTCGCGCAAAGTCGGCCTTTCCCTCGCGAACCGAGTTGCAGTCGCGGCTGCGGTCAGAGTCGCCGAGTGCACACGAGCACGATCGGTCTTCCCGCAGCGACCATGACCAAAAGCCTACCGCTCGGGTCTCGGCTTCGCTCTTTGGCGATCTGGAGCAAGAGACACGTCAGTTTGCGGTGGCTGGCATCGGCTCGCCGCGCGCCGAGTCGCTCTTTGACGCCTCATCCATCACCGCGGCTGCTTCCTCTGCCGCGGTTGCTCCGCCGTTGGCATCCAGCTCGTCCCCGCGCGCAGCTGCAGCGAGTCTGTTTCATGACAGATCGCCGCATCAACCGACTCCCGTCCCGGACCGCGCGTTGTCTCCGCCGCCTAACTCGTCCATGTTTAGCACCGACGCGCCGCTCCGGTCGTCGGCGGCAACCATGCCGATGCCCAAGCCGCCGGTGCCGTCAGCAGCGATTCCGCGCCCGCGCCTGCACCCACCAGCAGCCTCTCCTACGCCGCATCCCGCAAGCCTTTTGCTGGACTCGGCGCCGCGCGGGCGCCGGCAACGTCGTCAGGCATGCTCGCGTCGAGCCGGCTGAGCGGAATGCGACCGCGGAGAACAGCACCAGCGCCAGTGGCCGGTGTGCGCTCGTCGCCGTCGCTCCTCTCGCCGTCGCGGCTGTTCACGAGCTCTGCCTCTGCCAGCCCACTCTCGATCTCGAGCGCATCTCCGTCCCGGCTATCGGCCATGTCGACTCGGCGGGCGTCGGTCTCATCGCTCTTCTCGCCGCCCAAGGTCCCATCGCCGCCGACCATGGCGTTTGGCCCGTCGCGGCTGCGGGCGCCAGCGCCAGCAACCTGGATCCGTGAGACGACGGCAGCTGCTGCCGCAAGCCGCACTCCGCCGCCTGCCCGCGGCATCGCGCCGCTCTCGGCGCACACCACCTCGCCCAACTTTCCGTTCCCATCCGGTCCATCGACCGGTTCGGCCTCGATCCCGCTCCCGCCGTCAATGACCACGACGTACGGAAGCGGCTCGTCGCTCAACCGCAACTCGATCTCCAACCTCTTCCACACCGCCCACGCTCAGCAGGATCTCGGGCTCCGCAGCGTGCCGCCGCCCGCACTTGCGCCGCACGTCCCTGTCAGCCACCATACCCACGTCGAGCAACGTCCTGTCGCCGCACCAATGTCTTCAGCACCGGCGCCACCAGCAGCGCCGGCCTCGCCGCCGCTACGGACCCAGCCGAGTGTCGTCAACGTGGCACCGTCGCCGTCGCTCGTCGCCGCCCGCCCGCTCCAGCCGGCTGCCCTCGCCCACTCGTCTGGCCCGGAACTTGTGGCCTTTCCATCGCTCGAGGAGCTCATGTCCGCCCGCGGCATCTCGCTCTCGTCACCGGCAGCTCCCTCACGGGCCAGCATCGCCACCGCCACGCCACCGCCCCCGGCCCCGGCCCCGGCCTCCCCGCCCCCGCCGCCCGATCCGTCCGACTCGCCCGCCGGCGGCGAGACACGGCGCGAGTAGCTGCTGTTGTTGGCACCAACCAATACACGACGCCCAAACTGAGTAGCAACAAAATGATACATGCTGTGGTCTCAGCTCGTCCAGGCCAGCCAGCAAGCCGCCCGTGCCCGTCTCCCGCGTCTGCCCACACCACCTGACTCTCCGCTACCTCGTCCACACCATGGGCAAGACAATCGAGGTGGATGCAGCCAGTGTGACTGACGGCACTCTCCGCGACATGGACCTCAACAAGCTTCTTGTCCGCCAACTCAAGGCCATTCTCGACGTCCGCGGCATTGGCTATGGCCCCCGCGACCGCAAGGCCCAGCTCGTCAACCTCCTCTCTGCTGCCGTCAACACCGGCGAGTCCGGCCCGGCTGAGCCAGCTGAGCCGGCTGAGCCTGCCAAGTCGACCGCCAAGCGCAAGCGAAGCAGCAGCAACAACAGCAACGGCAACAGTGGTCCGGCGGGTGATGCTCGCAATGCAGGCGATGCGGGCGATGACACGCCGGCCGCCAAGCGGTCAAAGGGTCTGGCGGCCGAGGAGGCGGACGCAAAGAGCTCGCCTGCTGGCAGCTCGGGTAGCACGGGTGCGTCTGCGCAAGGGGAGGATGCGGATGAAGTGGGGACGGTGCTGCGTGTGGTCGGTGTGGACGATGCGGGCGTCGGGCTTGTGATGCGGGTCTTGCGATCGCGGCCGGTGCGGAGCGTGTGGAAGTCTGAGCTGTTCCCAGACCTGTCACGGGTGCTGGTGGCCGACTACGCCGCGAGCGACGACGCGGCGGCAATGGCGAGCCTGCTGCAGCAGGAGAAGCATGCGGCGCTGCCGCTCGGTGAGGTAGTTCATGAGACTGGGCGTGGGACACGGGCGGTCATCGCCGAGTGCGGGCAGAGCCTCCAGACGGCGCGGGCAGCAAGCGCGGCGCTGGCCAAGACCGCCGGAGCGGCAACAATGGCCAACGCTGACGTGTACCTCGTGACCAAGACTCAGCCTCCGCTGCGCTGGCTGCCGCTCTCGGACGAGCTCGTCGCCGTCAAGAATACGCTCCGGCTGCAGTCGCGCCGTCGATGAATGGCAGGTATGAAAGAGTCGGGATTTAGTGGCGCTGCCTGCCGAGACAGAGGGAGGCAAGCGGAAGAGAGAGTTGAGAAAGAGTGCGGGGAGGGAGCCTGCTCAAAAGTCGGCGTCGAGGGTGAAGATCTGCTCCTCGCGGCTCGACATGACGCCGGCCTTCTGGTAGTCGGAGACGCGGCGCTCGAAAAAGTTGTTCTTGCTCTGGAGCGAGATGAGCTCCATCCAGTTGAACGGGTTTGCGACGTTGTACAGCTTGGACGCACCCAGCTCGACGAGGAGACGGTCCGCGCAGAAGCGGACATAGTCGGCCATGAGGTCCGAGTTCATGCCGATGAGCGAGACCGGGATGGCCTCGCACACAAACTCGATCTCGATGTCGACGGCCTCGGTGACGATGGCGTGGAGGCGCTCCTCGGAGAGCTTGTTGTTGAGGTGAGCGTAGAGGAGGCAGGCAAAGTCGGTGTGCAGGCCCTCGTCGCGCGAGATGAGCTCGTTGGAGAAGCAGAGGCCGGGCATGCCGACGCCGCGCTTCTTGAGCCAGAAGATGGCGGCAAAGGAGGAGGAGAAGAAGATGCCCTCGACGCAGGCAAAGGCCACCAGCCGCTCGGCAAACACCTCCGAGCCGTCGAGCCAGGTCATGGCCCACTCGGCCTTCTTCTGCACGCACGGGATGGTGTCGATGGCCTGGAACAGCCGGGTCCGCTCACTCGGCTCCTTGATGAGCGTGTCGATGAGGAGCGAGTACACCTCCGAGTGCACGCCCTCCATGAAGATCTGGCACTGGTAGAAGCACCGCGCCTCGGCAATCTGCACATCGCCCATGAACCGGAGCGCCGCGTTCTCCACCACAATCCCATCCGACGCAGCAAAGAACGCCAGCACGTGCTTGAGGAACCGCTGCTCGTCCTCGGAGAGCTTCTCAAAGTCGCGCGAGTCGGTCGCCATGTCCACTTCCTCGGCGGTCCAGAAGCATGCCACAGACTTCTTATAGCTGCGGGGCGTTGTGAGATGTGGGTGGGGATGGGGGAGGGGGGGCCGGAGGGAAAAAAAAAGAAAAAGGCATGCGCCGAAATTGCCCGCCATGGCTCACAAATATAGAATCTACTACAGCCGGCCATGGCCGACAGGCGACAGGAGCGGGAGACTTGCGGGAAGAGGAGGGCGGGGGAAGCGGGTTGGAGGAGGGGGGAGGGGGGGGGGGGGGGCAGGAGCGAGTACGTACAACTGCCAGATGTCATCGTATTGGATGGGGAAGAGGACGAACCGGTTGGGGCTCGGCGTGAGGATAGGCTCCAGGGCGGCGGTGGAGGCGGTGGTGGCGGGAGCGGGAGCGTCAGACCTATCAAAGTCATGCGGTGGATTGCAAGGTCGCCCATGGTATGTAGCGGGTGTTTTGTGAGTGTAGCGCGACATGAGCAGGTAGGAGGGATTGTGATAAACTTAACCATGTGGGTGGCATGCGTGGGGGGGGGAGAAGACATGGTCCGTACATAGGCTTTAGTGATGGTGTCCAGAGACGGGTGTGTCGTCAGTCGGCCACTCCCGCTCTATCCACCACCGTCGCCGCCACTAGAATCTACCGCACGAGAGCGGCAGACGCTGTCACGCATGCATCACCCTCGGCTGCTTCAAGTCGCCCCGTCCTGTCGAGATGGCCACAAGAGCGGAGGCGGGGTGAGTACAGGTCCTTTTGGTGCATGCTTAGCAGGCAGCGGTAGGGTCACTCTGAGCGCGGCAGCTGGCTGCAAACGCGCCAAGCGCTGCTCCCCCCTCTCTCTCCCGACGTCGCCAGGATGCTGCAAACACAGCGCACACCTGATGAAACTTACATGGTGTGCCCTTTGCCTGTGCTTGTGTGACGATGCCCTCGCTAGCTGCCCGCATTGCCCTTAGACCGGCGAAGGCAGCTCGTGGCGGCGACTCAAACTACGACCTTTTTTGGGTTCACTTGGCCGCACGTCGCAGGGCGGGCGGCGGTCGGGCGACGACGGTGACGGGCAGACTCGACGCTACGGCGGTGGAGATGGAAAGCGGGACGGGCGGGGCAAGCAAGCCGTCGTCGCAGCGAAAGGGACCGCAGTCTGCCATTGACGCGCTCAACGCGCTGCAGCTGTGCGGGCTTGCAGCCGCGGCCGGGAGCGGGGAGCTGGTGACGGCGCTGGCCGGGAGCGGGGTGACGACGGTGGAGGGCGTGCTGACGCAGTCTGTGCAGGACCTGGTGCGGAAGGCGAAGAGCCGACATGTCAACGTGAGCGAAGACGAGGTGCACGACTTTGTGGCCAAGGTGTCGGAGGCTGTGGTGGCTGCTGCGGTGCCGCTGGCGGATGCGAAGCGGCTGCGGGCGCCGACGGCGCTGACCCTTGCCTCTGATCCGGGCTCGTACGTGCGGCTGTCTGTGGGCGATCCTGGGCTGGACCAGTTTCTCGGCGGCGGGCTGGTGCCTGGAACGGTGGTGGAGGTGTGCGGCGAGTCTGCGACGGGCAAGACGCAGCTGGTGCTCCAGGCCGCGCTCCATGTCCAGCTGCCGGTCGAAGTGGGCGGGCTCGACGCGCACGCGCTGTACATCGGGACGGAGGACGCGTTTCCTGGAGCACGGTTGGCCCAGCTCCTGGAGGCGTACGCGGTCAAGTACCCGTTTACGCGTGATGTGGATATGGGCGCAAACGTGTTTGTCGAGTCTGCGCGGTCGTACGACGAGCTGTGGCGGCTGCTTACGACGACGGTGCCGGCGCTGATGGCGTCGCGGCCGCTGCGGCTCATCGTCATCGACTCGATTGCCGGCATTTTCCGCAACGAGTACGACTGGAACACTGAGACGGTGACGCGGGCCCGCGACTTTTTCCGTGTGGCGCAGCAGCTCCGCTGGCTGGCGGCCAACCTCGACGTCGTCGTCCTTGTTGTTAATCAGGTCTCCGACTACTTTGAGCCCGAGGACGGCAGCGGCGCGGGGCCGTCACGGGCAGGTGTGCGGGTACGGGCGATGGGCAAGCCAGCGCCGGATGCCATCGGCATGCCAGGGATCCCGCACCCGCTCGTCCTCAACCGGTCGCTCCCAGTCTCGTCGTACAAGCGTGTGCAGCCTGCGCTTGGCCTCGCGTGGTCGGCGTGCGTGACGACCCGGCTTGTGCTCACGCGGCGTGACACCATCTTGCCGGACCCGAGTGCGGCGAGCGGGTACGCCGAGACCATTCTGCGCGAGCTCGCTGTGGTCTTTGCGCCGCATCTGGCGCCGAGCTCTATCCGATTCCGGGTCGAGGCGGCGGGGCTGGTGGCAGACGAGGGCTGATGTGCTTTTGTGAGTGGGCTGCTGGCTGGCTGGCTGCTGGTTGGTTGGTTGGTGTTTGATAGGGTGTGGCAAATCAGCGCTTGCGGCGACGGCCGACCTGTGCTTGGAAACCGGAGGAAATGGTGGAGACGGCGCGGCGGGACTGACACGAGCCACACTCGATCATGGTCAGGCGCTGCTCCTTGGCGAGCTGAGTGTTGGACGACTTGCAGTTAAAGCAGAGGACGTAGGTGGTGATGTAGCGGCGGAGCACGTTCTCGATGTGCTTGACCTGGAAGCGGCCCTTGATGGTGAGGCGGCCGTTGCCGGAGAAGGTACCGGTGGTACCCAGCTCGGCGAGCATGAACGAGAGGACGTGCTGCGGCGAGCGGTTGATGGACTCGCAGATGGAGAGCATGTTGACAAAGCCGGTCTTCTTGGTGCCGACACGCATGAGGACGGGCGCCTCGAGCTGGAGCTGCTTGTTACCAGACTCGATGTTCGGGTTGAGCTTGCGCATGGTGGCAAAGGCGCGTGAGAGCAGAGTGCCGTACTCGTACTCCTCGCCGGTCGCCGCCACAAAGGTGCCCTGGTCCTTGTCGCCGCCAGCAGCGCCGTCGTCGGCGCCGTTGTCGGCGCCGTCGGCAGCCTCCGAGTCTGCGCTCGGCTTCTTCTTCCGGCGCTTCTTACGCTTGGACGGAAGACCGAGCGAGGGCATGGCATCGTTACCAGCGGTATCCGCCTCGTCTGCGGCAGGCGTTGCGGCCGCCGAGCCGGTCTTGCGCTTCTTCTTGCCCTTCTTCTTGGCGGGGAGGCTGAGCTCCGGAACCTGTTCCACACCACGACCGAAGGGGAGGGGGGGGACGAGGTACGGGGGGGAGAGAGAGAGAGCAGGTAAGAACACGCAGCATTCGATTCACCCACAGAGACAGCAGCCCACACCCCCACACCCCCACACATGTCTACATTGCTCTTGCTCTGGCGTCTCTCGCCATTCGAGGCTGTGCCCATCCCCGTCACCCGCACCGCCACCATGCCCAGCGGGTGGTGGGATGGACTTTGTCGAAATTAACGAGTCAGCCTCGTCGAAGAGAACCACCACAGCCATTGCGGGAAGGAGGAGGGGGAGGGGGGGGGGGGGGAGGGGGGGAGGGAAGGGAGGGAGTGTGTGTTGGTGAAGGGGGTGGGGATGGTGGTGGTGGTGGTGGTGGTGGTGGTGGTGGCGGGGGGATGACGTACTGGCTCTGACATAGTCGGTGCTGGAGTTGAGTGGTGGTGTATGTTGGTAACATGGTTGATTCATTGATGATTGAATGGTGGGGTATGTGATGTGGGTGGAGACATGCGTCCATGGCATGGTCGCTTGGTGGAAGTGGAAGTCGTCTGTGGTGGTGATGGTGGAGGGGGGGAGGGGGGAGGGAGGGAGGGGGGGGGGGGGGAGTGGGATTGGGACAAGGTGGCAGACTGGTGCCGAGATAGTCAGACCCATGACGACCGTGCCATACCCGCACCCAACCGCCCCGCCCCACCCTGTCCCCCACTCACACCCACCCACAGAGCCACACACACCACACCACACGCACCGTACACAGGTCACACTCATCTCGTCTCCTGCCCGTCTCTCCCACGCTCACCCTCATTCCATCCACCACCACCTTGCACACACACACACACACACACACACACACACACACAAACACACGCGCGCGCGCCATGTTCCGGACACCCCTCACTCGCCTGTCGACGTACGCTACCTCCCGTCCTGCCTCTACCGCTGCCCGCTGCCCCTGTCCCTGCCACCACTACCACACTCACAGGTTCGTCGGGGGGAGGAGATGGACAGCCAATGCATGACACGGGCGGTGTCGGGAAGGCCGGTGCCGAAGCGGGTGCGGCAGCTGCGTGACGCCTCGCCGTCGTCGCGGGTACCGGTGAGCGACTCGTCGTGGTTCTCCTTTGGCTCGGCAGTGAGTCATGCGCTGGCCGTGGTGGCCGGCATGGGCATTATGGTATGGTATGACTCGCTCGCCCCGGAGGCCTCGTTGCCGGAACAGATGAAGGGCATCCTTCCGCGACTGCTGGATCGGGACACGTTGGGCGATGATGGCTTTGAGTCGGACTCGGTCCTCAACTCGGCGTTCAAGACGTACATTCCCTCAGTCTTTGACGACGATGAGGAAAACGAGGCCCACGAGGCTGTCCGCGACCGCCTCAAGGCACATATGCCGCGCTTCTTCCACGACGACGACGACGACGATGACGACGATGACGATTAGTGACGCTACAGACGGAGCAAGTGGGTAGCGGCAAGGGTGGCGCGATTGATGACAAGTTTCTCGATTACCATCCCATTTGCCAGCTACCTAGGACGCACGTTCGGTGCTCATTGGTCCATACGTAAAGCGGCAGGGTGGGAGGGAGGCAAAAGCGCGGCAGCATGTGTGAGAGCCTTGACTTCCTCTTTGATCTCCGATCGAAAAACCAGCTCATGCGTATGTTTCTCTTCCCGCTCACCACGACCTGCGCTCTCGCCACCCTTTCAACACCGGCTCCTCAACATGCGCTTCACCATCGCTTTCGCTGCAGCCTTTCGCTGTCCGCGCTTATGGGCCCAGCATTTCTAAATCGCCCTCTCCTCCTCCCTCCCTCCGCTGCTTGATCGTCCGGCTGGGCAAACTCAACCACCCAGTGCATTGGCTAGGCCACTTTCCCTGACTCGATCTCCTTCCGCCACTCTATGTATAGCCACCATTGCCCAGCCAAGCCCCGATGCATGGGCCATCACGGGGAGGCGTGAGCTAGGCTGGATAGGCAAGAGGAAAGCAAGGGCGTCAGTCGGGAGCAGAGTTGGTTGGGGAAGAAAATAGCAAACGCCCTCTCCCGAAAAAAAACGCTACCAATGCGCATCAGTAACGGCCACCGAAGGAAAAAGGCTGGCAGGCGTTTGTGGGGGGGGAGGGAGGGAGGGACGAGCATACCGCACTCTTTTTCGAGGAGAGAGTTCTGAAGACTATGTCTACCACGTCTGGCACTGACTCGTCAAACTCGTATGGCTCTGACGCTAGCTCGGAGTATGTGTCCGACTCGTACTCGTCGTCTGCGGCTTCGGCGTCGGGCGACAACTTTCCGCCCGACGGCAAGCCGCATCGCTCGCCGCTGCTTGGGCCCGACGACGAGCTCATCACTCGCCCTGCCCAGTACCCGGATGTTGAGACCACCCATGACGCGTTCATGACTTCGGTGGCGGCCCGCCCGGATGCGCCCTTCCTCGGCAGCCGCAAACTCATCTCGCCCGGTCGCGCGCCTGCGGCTGCCGCCTCGTCTGGCACTGGCACTGGCTCATCGTCGGGAAGCTCGTCGAGCTCGTCGAGCGGATCGGAGCAGGCCGAGGCAGCGGACGAGGGCGAGGCGGCCGAGTTTGGACCGTTTGAGTGGAAGAGCTATGGCGAGGTTGCGGAGCTCGTGCGGCACTTTGGCTCTGCGCTGGTCAAGATCAAGATGGGCAAGGTGCTTGGGTTGTACATGGACAACTGCGAGGAGTGGGTGATTGCGCAGCTTGCGGCCAACGCGATGGGCAAGGCTGTGGGCGGGATGTACGACACGCTTGGCGAGGAGGCGCTGCGGTACTGCATCGACATGGCGGAGATGAGCGTGGTGGTGGCGTCGGGTAAGAACCTGCCGCGGATCCTGGCGGTGGCAGAGGATACGCCGACGCTCAAGTACGTGGTCTACCCGAACGGGTCTGTGGACAAGAAGGCGGCGCGTGCGGCCAAGAAGACGGCCAAGGCGCGCGGGATCAAGCTTTACTCGTTTGACGAGATGTACGCGCTCGGGGCCAAGGGCAAGGTGCATAAGTTTGCCTCGCAGCGCAAGCTCAACGCGTCGACGCTCAACACACTCTGTTTCACCTCGGGCACGACAGGCCTGCCCAAGGCGGTCAAGCTGACGCATGGCAATCTGGTGGCCAACCTGGCGGGCGGGATGGCGTCCGGGCTGAAGCTCGAGCGCTTTGGCGAGGTCCATCTCTCGTACCTCCCGCTGCCGCACGTCTTTGAGCGGCTCATCCAGCTTGGGGTGACGGTGACGGGCGGGGCCATCGGGTTCTTTACCGGTGACGTGCGGAACTTGCTGGCGGATGTCAAGGAGCTGCGGCCGACGATTTTCCCGGCGGTCCCTCGGGTGCTCAATCGGATCTACTCCAAGGTGATGGGCGACGTGGAGGCGACGGGCGGGACAAAGGCCATGCTGTTCCGGCGGGCGTACAAGACGAAGCTCAAGAACATGCGCAAGGGCGGGTGCTGCTGCTGCTGTCGCGGGTGCTGCAAGAAGCCGAACAACACGCACATGGTGTGGGACCGGCTGGTGTTCAAGAAGACCAAGGCTGCGCTCGGTGGGCGAGTCAAGATCATGGTCACGGGCTCGGCGCCGCTCTCATCGGACGTCATGGAGTTCCTCCGCATCGCCTTTGCCTGCACCGTCCTTGAAGGCTACGGCCAGACCGAGTGCACGGCGGCAGCAACGCTGACCGACGCCAAGGACTTTACCGTCGGCCACGTCGGCTTCCCGGTCCCATGCGGCGAGATCGCGCTCGCTTCGGTGCCCGACATGGGCTACTACCCGGACGACGTCGAGGTGCCGCGCAAGGCGCGCAAGGCCGGCAACATCAAGGTAGGCGGCGAGATCTGCCTCCGCGGCCCGCACGTCATGTCGGGCTACTACAAGAATGCCGAGAAGACGGCCGAGACCATCGACTCGGAGGGCTGGCTCCACACTGGCGACATTGGCATGTGGCTGCCCGACGGCCAGCTCAAGATCATCGACCGCAAGAAGGCACTCTTCAAGCTCTCGCAGGGTGAGTACGTCGCGCCTGACAAGTGCGAGGGCGTGCTCGCACTCTCGCCGCTTGTCGCGCAGGTCTTTGTTCACGGCGACTCGCTCCAGCCGCGGGTGGTGGCCGTTGTTGTCCCCGACGCCGACGCCGCCGCCGCCTGGGCCGAGGAGAACGCCGACAAGCTTCGCAAGGGCAAGGGCAAGGGCAAGGGCAAGGGCAAGGGCAAGGGCAAGGGCAAGGATAAGGCCTCGCTCTATTCGTCGCCTGACTTCCGCAAGGCCATTCTCGCCTCGATGGTGGCCGAGGGCCGCGCCGCAGGCCAGGACGGCCACCCGAAGCTCCGTGGCTTTGAGATCCCCATCAACGTCTACCTCCACCCGCGTGAGTTTGGCGACGACGAGCTGACGACACCGACGCAGAAGCTCAAGCGCTCGGTCGCTGCTGAGTTCTTTGCCGACGAGATCGAGGCCATGTACGAGGAGGGGGCCATCCTTGACAAGTAGTCGGCGCGTCGTAAAGTGGTGTTTGTGAATGGGTGTGCGTTTGTGTGTGTGCGTATGAGAGTGTGTGTGTGTGAGGGGGAGGGGGGTGGGGTGGGGTGGATATGGAGCAATCCGCGCGCGACAGGGCTTGGCATCAGCGCCAACGCCACCTGCGGGCTGCGGTGTGGTGGAGAACAGCTGAAAACAAGCCATCAGCTGATGATGCAGCAGCACTGGCTTGAGTTAGGCTCCGGATCGGGGGCTTCCTTGGGATCGGTGGCGTTCTGGCGCGGCTCGGGACGGGCGAGGATGGCCTCGTAGGCCGGAAAGTCAGCGTCGTACTGGGAAAAGATGGAAAAGTAAAAGGCGTCAAAGTCGTCGTAGGTGACAGCGTCCGGGTTGTACATGGTCTGGCGCATCTCGACGAGGATGACCTTTTCTCTGATATTGAGAAAGTAGGCGAGGCGTGTGGCGAGGTCTGCGGTGGTGATCTGGACCGAGTCGAGGCGGAGCATGCGCCAGATAGCGCTCGAGTGGCGGAACCAGAACTTTGTCAGAACCTTGCCGTAGGCAGAGAGCGCAATGGCGATAAAGATGAAGACCTGCTCAAAGTACAGCTCGCCCTGATCTTCCACGTCCAGGTAGTCGAGCCAGTCGAGAAGCTGATGATCGGTCAGCTGAGTCACCTCGCGACCAAACAGCACAAACTCGTCCTCTCCAAAGGTCAGCACCGATGATGCGCCCACCAGCTTTTTTGTCGCACGGAGAGAGAACCAGTACTGCAAGCCGGCGAGGCCTTCGGTTGTGTACATCGAGTCGTACAGCCGAGCCGCCTCGGCACGTGCGTCCACGTTGAGTTTGTTCGACTAGGGGAGGGGGGAGGAAGGGGGGGGGGGTGAGTGGAGGGGGGAGGGGGGAGGGGGAGGGCGCATGGTGGTGGCGTGGTGGCTTGGTGGCATGGTGTGGCGTGGTGGTGTGGTGGCGTGGTGGCGTGGCCTGGCGGGAGGAGGGGAGGAGGAGGAGGAGGAGGAAGAGGAGGTGACATTGTGTGCGTGCGTGTGTATGGGTAGGAGGGGGGGGTGTAGGTGAGGGGTGGCATACGTGTTCGCTTTGGCTCTGTGCGCTCTGTCGGAAGAGGATGTCGCGTAGGAGCACCACGTCGACCCGCATGGCGTGTCGGCTACCGGTGGTGCCTCGGCCAATTGGGGGAGTGGAATGAATGATTGGTTGTTGGCTTGGGTAAGAGAAGGGGGGTGGGTGGCTGCCAACCGCTGAATGTTCCATGGCGAAAACGGCGCGAGACGGTCGACACAAGGCAGTGAGGAGGGCGGGGGGACATTTACAGCCGCGGCTGAGCGGGTACGGGGCGGGCCGGGATGGGCTCGGTGTAGTTGTAGGGGAAGACGCCTTCGGCGCCAGTGGCGAGGGCACCGAGCGCCCAGCCGTCGTCGTAGATGGCAAAGATGGAGAGCTTGTCGCCGCGGGCAAAGGAGAGCTCGTCGGCCGACGAGCCGTGGAAGGGATAGCGAGCGACAACAACTTCGAGGACGACGCGAGCGGCCTCGGCGGCGGCGGCAGCGCCGACGTCGGTGCTGAGCGTTGCTGGCGCTGGATCGTACGAGTCGTAGGTGTCGAGGCCGGGCTTGGTCACCATCGAGCTGTCGCTGGCCATGATGACCGAGAGCTCGGTACCGGGCTGGGCCGCGGTGGTGGCAAACGAGTCGAAAAAGTCTGTGGCATCGGCGTTGCGCCGGCGAACGACGAGGACGATGACAACGGCGGCGACGAGGACGACGACGCCTGCGCCAGCGGCGATGAAAATCCACATTGACAGGCCGCCGATGCCTGACGATGACGGCGGCGACGGCGTGTTGGACGCCGCAACCGACGCGTCGAGCGCATCCTGGTTGCCCTCGATCGCCATGAATGCGACTGACGTCGCCACCGAGGTGTCGATCCACACATACATCTCCGACAGCGCGCGGGTCTCCAGCACAGTGTACGAGACCTGCTGGCCGCCGGCCGACGCCGACGCCGCACCGAGGTCGACGGCGCCCGAGTTACCGGTCCTGATTGTCAGCCGCGCACCGGGCGCGTCCGGCACTGCGGCAACGGTCATCGGCCCAGTCATCTCGCCGAGCGCTATGCGGACAAAAACGGGTGACGTCGGGTTCGCGCGGTCACCGACCTGCACCAGCGTGCCCGAGTACGAGACCGAGTGCACCATTTTGGCCACGCAGGTGTTGGTGGCGCTCACCTCCTCACCCCAGCCGCAAGAGGCGGGCGTGACGGATGGAGGCGGGGCGGGGGTGGGGGTCGGCGTGGGGGTGGGAGTTGGGGTAGGCGGCGACGGCGGTGATCCGGGGGCCGGGGTGGGGGCCGGGGTGGGAGATGGAGTCGGGCCTGGAGTGGGGGCCGGGGTGGGGGCCGGGGTTGGGCCTGGAGTGGGGGCCGGGGTGGGGGCCGGGGTGGGGGCCGGGGTTGGACCGGGAGTGGGAGCTGGGGTTGGGCCTGGCGTGGGCGATGGAGTCGGGGCCGGGGTTGGGCCTGGCGTGGGCGATGGAGTCGGGGCCGGGGTGGGGGCCGGAGTCGGGGCCGGAGTCGGGGCCGGAGTCGGGGCCGGAGTCGGGGCCGGAGTCGGGGCCGGAGTCGGGGCCGGAGTCGGGGCCGGAGTCGGGGCCGGGGTGGGGGCCGGAGTCGGGGCCGGAGTCGGGGCCGGAGTGCAGATGTTGCCAACTCGGTACATCGACTTGGAGGTGCCTCCAGTGGTGTCGGGGATGTGCGAGTAGATGCCGACCTGATCTAGGAGGTACGACTGGAAGAGGTTGGGCGCGGACCCGGAAAAGCCAGTGGAGCAGAGGAAGAAGCGGTTGGCGGAGCGAGCACCCGAGGCGGCAAAGCCGAGCTCGGTGAGCGGGATGCGGACCAGGGTCCATGCCTCGCGCGTCACGGCACCGTTGTGAAAGTGTGAAGCATCGAGCCAGACCTTGCCGAAGCGGGAGCCGTCGGTGTAGCGAACGTCGGCAAAGATCTTGACGGCGGTCGGGTTGGTGTCAACGCGCCGCATCCAGAACTGAAAGTACCGCGAGCTGGAGGGGATGCTGTAGGTGTTGGGCGAGTTGGCGGTGAAGCGGAGGCACGAGGACTCGCCAAACTTGTAGTAGTACGACGAGGTGCCGCACCGCTCGTCGGCCGAGTAGCCCTTGTTTTCGTCGGCGTCGTACGGGCCGTACGAAGAGTCGACGCAGCCGGGCTCGGTATCGCCGTCCTTGTAAAAGGTGAGGTCACCGTCGCCGCACGGAACCGCCGGCTCGGGCGTGGAGGTCGGCGCCGAGCACGAGCCGTCGTGGCATCCGATGCGGGCAACTAGGGCCGGGCTATGTGCCGCAGTCGAGAGCGCAACCTCGTACTCACCGGCCCACAGCGACTCGTGCTGGACCCAGGCGAGCTGGAGGCCACCTTCCCACGGTGCAGCGAGCGTGCCGAGGTCGCGGATGATGTTGCTCGGGTTGCCGCGCTCGCGGATGACCGCTGACGTGATGCCGACCAGCGAGGTCTCGATGTTCCAGTGGACGGTGCCGAGCGCCGGAAAGTACTCAAACCAGGCGGTACCTGAAGCCGTCGAAGATGAGCCGGCCTGGCAGGCCTGGAGGTCGCCGCGGTAGGTGTCGTACGACCACGGCATGTCTGCCGGCAGCGCTGGGTTGCCGGCGGCGCAATTGCCACCGCACGACGCCTGGATGTCAATCGAGGCGGTGCCCTCGGACGTGGTAAAGCCAAACAGGTCCCAGTTCGCGTCGCCAATCTCCTGCACAAACACGTGCAGCCAGCGGCCCTCAAAGATCCATGGGTTGTCGTAGGAGAGCTGGGCGCGCGATGCCGCGGCAGGCATAGCTGTTCCAGAGCGTGTGATGGTAAAAGTGGTCCCGGTCGGGTAGGGGAAGGCGACGGTGTACCACGAGAGGTCAGGCGCGTAGTGGTGGTACGGGCGAAGGAAAGGCGGAGTGTTGTGCGGGAAGCGCATGGCATAGGCGCGGCGCGGCACAACATTGAGTTTGTACTCCCGCGGGTCGATGCCGCGGCCGTCTCCAGTGGTGATGCCGGCAGCGCCGTTGGAGAGCGCGTAAAAGGTGCCGCGGACGTGGTCGGTGTTGGAGCCGTAGTTTGTACCGGGCACGTTCTCGTTATCGATGCGGAGCGAAGCGACACCACCCGGGAACGAGGGACAGACGCGGAGGCCACCGTCTGAGCCCCAGTCAGGGTGCGAGACGCAGCCGGTTGAGGGCATGTTGGCTCGGATAAGCGGCTCGTCGGTGAAAATCCAGCCGCCGACGTGGCCGGTGAGGGTGCCGTCGACGTCGCGGACGGCCATGCGGACGGCGTTTTCGGAGATGGGCGAGCAGAACTTGATAAAGGCCGGCTGCGAGTTGTCGAGGACTGGGCCGAGGTTGCCGCGACCGCGGATCTTGTTGCTCGCAGTGTGCGAGTTGGGCGCGCAAATGTGCTGGCTCACGGCGCCGGCTGGGCGGAAGGCATCCGAGGTGTAGCCAACGGCACGGAAGCCGTCGAGGTAGGCCGGCCCGTCGTTGTCGTACTGCTGAAAGGCGGCGACAGGCTCTGAGGTCGACGACGGCGAGGCGAGGGAGCGGCCGGCGGAGATCTCGAGTGGAGTCCGCGGCTCGCCGACGTTGGGCGTGTTCTCAAAGGCGAGGAGGTCCTCGATGATGTTGAACGAGCCGACAACGTTGACGCCAGCCTTGCAGTTGGCAATGACTGGGCGGAGAAAGCGGAAGCGGCGGCCGCGCGACCAGATGCCGAGGTTGGTGCACTTGTAGGCGACAATGTCTGAGATGACGGTGTCGACCATGGAGCGGGTCGAGTATGACGACGCGTCCCACGGACCGGGCCGTGGCTTGAACACCGCCTGCTCGATCGAGTTGTCGGGCCGCGGGCCAAAGTCGAACATGAGGCCGTCGCGGCACGAGTGGACGGTGCAGGAGCGGAGCGAGGTCAGCGGCATCTGGCGCGGGTAGATGTCGGAGGAGGCGTACTTGGCCTGGGAGAGGCCGATGACCCGCTCGGAGAGGGCGACCCAGATACCGGTGTCAAAGCCGGCGACGGCGCAGTTCTCGACGGTGTTCTGAGCGTTCGCGAGCCAGATGCCCGACGGCTTGTTGTCGTGTGGAAGGAGCGAGCCGTCACGGCCAGTGACGACCAGGTTGTTGGTGATGACGTTGTCGGTCTCGGGCCCGTCCTCAAGAAAGATGGCGTGGCCGACAATGTCGTAGCAGACGTTGCCGTCGACAGTGAGCGAGCGGGTGTCGTGGAGCACGATGCACCGCTGGTACGAGCGGTGGATAGACGAGTCGCGGATGTACGAGCCGAGGGCGGTGACATCCTGCGAGAGGTGAAAGTGGACCGGGTAGCGGCCGAGAAAGTTGCGCTGGCCGGCGCGGGTGATCTCGACTGCAGTGAGGCGGACGGTGGCCTCGTTGTGGATGATCTGGACGCCAAACTCGGAGGACTCAGACGAGGCGTCGCCTTGGATCTTGATGTTGCGCGAGAGGAGGCCAACCTCGCCGACCTCGTAGCCGTCGCCGTAGTGCATGTGCGCGAGCGGGGTGGCAAAGTGCAGCCGGCGGTTCCCGTTTGACCGCGAAGTGATGGTGCGGACCTCGGTCTGGTCGGCGTAAAAGTCAGTGGTGACAATGACAATCTCGTCGCCCGGGTTCCAGCCTGACGCCGAGGCCTCGAGGTCGACGTAGGTCCGCCCGGCCGGCGCGGTGGCGGCAAGGCGGGTCCATGTCCGAGCAGGCGACGAGCCATGGAGCTCGAGCGTGCCGCCGGTGTGTGTGCCAATGCCCTTGGAGCCGAGCCCGTTGCCGAGGTTGTCGATCGATGACGCGGCGCCAGCAAAGGTAAAACAATGTCTGCCGTGAGGCGACAGTCGGGCGAGCCGCCAATGAGGGCGCCGCCCGAGTCGATGCGGATGTGGTTGATGTCGATGTTCATGGCGGTGTTGTCCAGAATGACCGTACCACCATTGCGAATACGCAACGAAGAGAGACTCACCGAGGTGTCCAGCAGAATGGTGGTGGTGATCGACGGCGAGCTACCGGCTGGCGGGTTGGTCGACCACCGGTTCGTAACGCTTGCGTGCGGACAAGCGGCAGTCACCGGTGGCGCCCAGAGCACGGACGCGAGGAGGAGCGCAAGCGTCAGGTGCCACAACATACTGTACAGAGGGGAAGGAAGTTGGAGGGCCACGGCTGTGAGTAGGTGGAGGCGTGGTCGTGCAGGTGCATGGGCAGGAGGTGGAGGAGGAGGGAGGGAAGGGCTTGCAAGGGTGGTAAGGCGATGTACATTTTTTTTCTGCGGGGAGAGGGTGCGGCAGAGACGAATGGAAGGCAAATAAGTGATGAACGGCTTGATTGATGGTTTGTCGGGTGAGGGCTGACTTTTTCGGGTGGGCCACGCGCGTGGAGCATGACGACTACTGCGTCGGCGTGTGTGTCGGGCGCGAGTTGCGACGGGGTCGGTCGTGGGAGCGGGGGCGGTCGCGCGAGCGTGGGTGGGGCGGAAAGCCAGCGGTCGAGGGTGATGGCGAAGGTGATGGCGAGGGTGATGGCGAGGGTGAGTGCAAGTGCTCTGAGGGCGCGACGCGGGACTTGTTACGGTGGCGGACCGGCGAGACCGAGGCGTGTGAGGCGCGGCGGACCGGGAGGAGATGGGCCGAGTGCGAGGTTTTGAGCTTGGGCGTGGGTAGCGGCGGGTCGGAGCCTTGGCGGTCGCGGGATGGTTGCTGGTTGTGGAGGGCGCGGATGATGGGCGAGTTGCGGGCGGTGCGCGAGCCGCGGCGCGGCTGAGACGCCGAGCGTTCGTTCGAGGCGAGGCTGCGGCTCGTGGCAGCCGAACGTGACGAGGCTGGCTTGCGGACGCGGGCCATAAGGTCGGCGGTCTTGGGCGAGGGCGGCTCAGACCCGTTCGAGTCGCGGCGGCCGCCGCGGGCCATGAGGGCGAGGCCCGGCGAGGAGCGAGCCATGCAAGTGAGCGAGTCGTCCGAGGTCAGGCCGCTCGCATCGCGGTGGTCGGCGCGTGAGTCTAGCATTGACGAGCTCGACGAGCCAAGGATGGCGGGTGAGATGGTGACGACAACCTCGTCGCCCAAGGCGGAGGATGCGGACGACGACGATGAGGCTGCGGACGCGACCAAGGCTGCGCCGCGGCCCGAGACGACCGAGCTGAGCGCGGTCTTGAGCGACGGGCTGGAGACGTCAGCATAGTGGGCGTTGAGCATAGAGACGAGCATGACGTCATGGGCGGCAGTAAGAGTGTGGCCAGAGCTCGAGGGCTTGCGGAGGCGCTCGGAGACTTCGGCGATGGCGGACGACGCGAGGAAGATGACGGCGGTGACGATGACGGCAACGGCGACGCCAACGACGACCCAGAACGAGGCGCGGTTTGGCCAGTCGTCGGCCCAGAAGAGGATGCCACAGAGAATGAGAGCGACGATGCAGATGTTGAGTCTCGTCTCGAGCCGGTTATGGGCAGGGGCGTAGAACGGGTAGGCGCGGAGCTGGTGAATGAGGAAAGCAAGGAAGACGGTCATGAGGCCGGAGAAGAGCCATACGGTGATGTTGGAGAAGAAGAGCGAGGCGACAACGATAAAGAGCCGCTGCACGAGGAGGGCCACCTCGTACCAGTAGTAGTGGCGGCGGTAGGTGTTGTAGATGGAGCCAAAGCGGAGGAGGGTTGTGGGGTCTTCGAGCGAGTTGCGCGAGCGGTAGAGCATGGCGGCAAAGTAGGTGGGCATGAAGAGAACGTAGACGACAAAGCCGGCGATGGCGAGCGGGAGGTAGCGCCACCACGAGGGCGAGAAGCAGGCTTCGGAGAGCTCGGCATCGAGGTAGTAGCCGCCGTCGGGCAGCTGCGTGCAGTCAAAGTAGACGAGGGTGGCGCGGCAGAGCGGGATGTACATGATGGGGCCAAAGGTGAAGAGGAGGCGCTCGGCAATGGCGCGCGTGGGGACGGCGGCGATGATGGCGAGCTTGCGGAAGGCGCAGAGGTGCGGAACTAGCTTGACGATGGCAATCATGGCGGCGATGGTGACGATCATGGCAGCGGGAAGGGCGAGCGAGAGCGAGTAGCGGGCCACAAACGACGAGAGGGTACAGTCTGTGGCAAAGATGGAGAGGTCGACGTTGGCGACATTGGCGGCCTCGAGGATTTGCTTGATAGGCGGGGTCGGCCAGTTGAACGGAGCCGAGGCCAGGATGCCGAGGACTTGTAGGAAGATAAGGGTGACGGTGACGGCGTGAGGCACCAGCTTGTGGCGCGCGGCAAAAGCAGTCTCGCTCACGTCGCCCTCACCAAAGACGGTGTCGGCGCCGGAAAAGATGTGGACGGCAGTGAAGAGAACGGCGGCAAAGGCGACGATGGAGCCAATGATGACAATGATGACGAGGACAAAGAAGAGCGCGGTCGACGAGCCCGGGCACGGGCGGCAGGTCCGATCCTGACGGCGGTAAAAGCCGCGAGCACAGTCCTTGCACATGAACGAGTCGGCCACGTACGAGGCGGCGCAGGAGCCGGCGCCGAGGCAGGCCTCGGGCACCGGGCAGCGGGCAAACTTGCCCGAGGTTGGCGGGCCAGTGGGATACCATTCCGGGCGGGCAACAGGGAGCGAAGAGCGGCCAGCGCAGGTTGCACCAGCCGGACACTCGAGGCAGGCGACGTCGGGAGCAGCGGTCGGTGTCCAGAAGCCCAGGTCACAAACGCAGACGCTGAGCTCACCAGTGACGTTGTGGACGGATCTGACGGTGTTTGCCGGGCAGGACGAGCATGCGCCGTCGACAAAGTCCTCACCACTGTCGCATGTCGGGACCGGGGTGCACGCCGCGGTCGAGGTGTTGGACGAAAAGGTGAACGGCGGACAGCGGACGCAGAGGAGCGGCGCGTCCGACAGAGAGTTTGAGCCGTAGTTTGGTCCGCACTGGGCGACGGCGACGGCGAGCGAAAGCGCGGGCGGGGCAAAGGTGCCGGCGCGGCGCAGCTCGATGGCGACGAGCGGATCGCCGGCGTCCCACAGCGCTTCAGTCCACACTACGGCAGTGACAGCAAGATTGGTGAGGGCGATTTGACCGGTGGCGGGGTCGATGAGCGCACCCGCGATGCCGGCAGCGGCAAAGACGGTGGGCTGGTCGACGGTCGGGGCGAGGGCGATGGAGTTGTCGCGGACTAGCGCACCGTAGCCGTCATAGACGGCGACAGCGCCGGCACCAAAAGCGACGCCTGACATGACTGATGACGGCACTGGGAGTTCGAGAGCGAGCGATGCTGTCGAGGTGGCGCGATTCGGACCATAGCCCGCAGTGGTGGGCGGCGAGGGTGAGGCCGTCAGTGGGTCGGCGAGCCAGGCGTCGTTGTGGGGAAAGCAGAAAAAGGCAAAGCCGCCACCCACGGCGGCGTGGGAGGAGCCGGTGATCACAGCGTGCTCGGCATCGATGGTCGACTCGCAGGCAAAAAAGGTGCCGCCGTAGTCTGCAAACGAGTTTGCAATGCCGGTGTTGAGAAGGGCAACACGACCACCGGGAGCAGTACTATCGGTGCCATACATGGAGCGGGCCGAGAGGACCAGGGCGGTGCGCGTGGCAGCAATAGCGCCACCCCAGACGGCCGAGTTTCCATCAAGCGACGAGCTCACGATGTCGAGGGTGGCGAGGCCGACGAGCGCGACGCCACCGCCCATACCGCCGGCAGTGTTGCCGAGTAGGGTCGAGTTTGTGACGCGGAGCGTGTTGGCAGAGCCAGTGAGCGCCAGGGAGAGGGCACCGCCAGAGCTCGCGGTTGCGAGGTTAGCGGAAAACGTCGAGGCGGTGATGGCGAGGGAGACGTCAAAGCCAGAGATGGCGATGGCGCCGCCGCCGATGCCGGAGCCAAAGGCGCCGAGCGCAGTGTTGGCGTCAAAAGTGACCGAATCGAGATGGAGAGCGGCGGAGCCAGAGACGGCGAGGGCGCCGCCGGACGAGGCGGCAGTGTTGGCGCGGAAGACGACGTGGACGAGGTCGACAACGGCGCCAGAGTGGAGGGTGAGTGCACCGCCATGACCGGCGAGCGCCTGCTGCGGAGCGGCTTCTGCGTTTGAGCACTCGGCCACAGTAGCGTTGCGGAGGGTGAGGACGGCGGAGGAGCCGACGAAGATGCCTGATGGGTATGGGAGCGAAAAGTGAGCCTGTGAGGTGCCGTAGATGGAGACGCCATCGAGAGTGAGAGCGCCACCGTCGCGGAGAGCAAATAGAGTGCCGCCACCTGCGGTGCGGCAATCGAAGCGGGCACCGTGGGAGGAGACGATGGAGACGCGCTTGCCGACGACTGCGAGCGGCGGGGTGTGGGCAAGCGGCGGAACGCATCCGGTGATAGCGAGTGGGCCGATGTCGATGACGGCGTTGCGAGTGCAGGGCGAGAAGCGAGCGAGGGCAGCAGCAACGCAGGTCATGGTCTGGAAGACTCCGGCGCACTCGGGGAGGGCGTCGAGAGTGACCGGGGCCGAGGAGACCGTCGGGGTAGCAAAGCCCGGGCGTTGCTTGTGAAGCGAGATGCCTGCGTCGTGGGCGAGGAGCACATCGTAGTAGCCATCGTAGTTGAGGTCGGCGACGGCGAGGGCGAAGCGGCCGCTGACAGCGCCGCCGACGGCGACGCGTGTGCCAAAGACGGTGCCATCACGGGCATTGAGCCAGACCTGCGTGACAGAAGCGGACGAGACGATGAGGTCGCTTCGGCCGTCGGAGGAGATGTCGAGAGCGACGAGGCACGTGATGGGCAGCGAGCCGGCGAGTGTGTAGCTGACGGGAGCCGAGGGAAAGGTGGCGGTCGCGTCCGGGTTGTTGACAACGTACACGCTGCCGGCCAGGGTGGCAAATGTCAGATCGAGAGACTCGTCCTCGCCGGAGAGGCGGCCGTACGCAAGGGCGGAGACGCCGGCTGCGAGGCCTGCGGTGCTGGCTATCGGGATCGGGGGATCAAAGGTGCCCGGGCCGGAGGCGGCGACGTAGAAGAGCGTGGAGGCGGCAGCATCGGCATAGACAAAGTGGGATGGCGTCGAGTAGCTAGCGAGGCGGGAGTGTGCGGTGAAGGGAGCGGCGACGACAGCAGTGATGTCTGTGGCCGAGGTAGTGAGTGTAACCGAGGCAGCAAAGTCGGGGCCAAAGACGACGACGAGAGTTGTGTCTGAAAAGAGGGCAATGTCGGGATTGATGTCTGCATTGGCGGAGCAACCAACCAGGCCGCGTGGAGGTCCGGCGAGGGCGGGGACGGGGACGATGAGTGGGACAGCAGCGTCAAAGCGGCCCTCGCCGAGATTGGCGGCGATGTACAGGTCTGACGACGAGTTGAAGACAGCGACGAGATCGAGGAGAGTGTCGCCGGTGGCATCGAGGGCGAGCAGACCGACTGAGTAACCGGGGGAGGTTGCGAGGACGGTGATGGCGCCACCCGAGACAAAGCCAGAAGCCAGATTGTTGGCCCAGAGAACGAGCGGGTTGCCCGGTTCGGCGGCGCCGACAACGACGTCGAGAAAGGCATCGCCGGTCAAGTCTGCGACGACAATCGGGGCAAGCGAGGAGGCGAAGGGCGAGTCGAGCGACGAGAGCGGAAAGTCGCCGACGCCGGCAGCCGGCCATGCGACGCCGTTGTTGGAGACCAAGTCGCGGACGCCGTCACCGCCGAGGTCTGTGAGAAAAACGGCCGAGGTCTGAGTGGACGAGGCTTGGACGGTCGGGGCATAGTCCTTGCCCGAGGCCGAGCGCGAGTCAGCGTAGTAGAGGCCGGCGCTGCCGTCGTAGCCGCCGACAACCGGGTCCCACAGGCCGTCACCATTGAGGTCGACGGGGCCGACCAGCCGCGGGCGGTTGGGGGTGTCTGTAACAACGCGGATTTCCGGGACGGTGTTGAAGAGGCCAGAGCCCGGGTTGATGAAGACGTTGGCAACGTCGGCCGAGTTTGTCTCGAGCAGATCGAGGTCCGAGTCAAAGTCGAGGTCGACGAGCTGCGGCGAGTAGCGCCAAAAGTTGAGGGAGGCATCGATGCCGCCGGCAATACCAGGCGCGCTTCCGTCGGAGAGATAGATGCGAGTCGAGCCACCGCGACGGGTGGCGATGACGTCCGGCAGGCCATCGCCGTTGACGTCACCGACGTCGCCGTCAAAGTAGTCATCCGAGTCGACGACGATGAGAGTGGCGTCAGTGGCGATGCCGTTGTTTCTCAGCCAGCCCCAGCCCTCGTCTTCGCAAAAGAAGACAATGTCAGCATCGCCGTCTCCGTCTGCGTCAGCAATGATGATGCGGCGGATTCTGTCGGAGCCGGTGTACGAGGTGTCCGGCGAAAAGTCAAAGGGGCCAGAAAAGGTACCGGCGCCATCATTTGCGAACCAAACGATGTTGCGCGCACTCGAGTCGACCTGGACAAAGTCGACATGGCCATCGCCATTGACGTCCCCGGCGGTTGCGGGCACATGGATGAGCGCGTTGGCGTTGATGGTGACAAAGCCGCCGAGCGGAGTGCCCGGGCCGGTAAAGTACGGTGGAGCCGACGAGGTCTGGGTGTGGAGCAGCGGAAGACCGGAGGTTCCATAGCGGATAGCCTCCATAACGCCATCTGCGTCGACATCGAGCAGGAGCATGCGCTCGGACGATGACGGGCCGAAGATGTTGACCTGAGCGGCTGTGGAGGAGAGAGGAGGAGGGGCCGGACAGGAGGGAGGAGAGGAGGCGACGAGGAGGTGGGCGAGGAGGGAAGCGAGGCAGAGGAGGCAGAGGAGGGTGGCTGTGGGCATGGTGGGAGGGAGATGGTAGAGGTGGGGTGTGTGTGTGTATGTGTGCGGTGTTTGGGGAGGGTGTGGAGGGGAGGGTGGTGGAGAGGGAAGCCGGTCCCGGCACGCGTGAGTAGTTGGAGAAGAGTTTGATTGGTTGCAACGGTTTGAAAGGGATGGGTGATGGGGGGTGGGGGGTGCTGGGGAAATATTTTTGTGGTGGGCGGTGGGTGAGGGTGAAGGGTGGCTAGCGGGTGGGCTCGGCCATCCATCCATCCAAGTCAGCGAGGGAGGGGCGGTGGAGGATGAGGAGGAAGGGAGGGAGGGAGGGAGGGCGTAACGACACACCTTACTCGCGCAACAGTACATTGGTCAAGACCAAGGATGGCGCAACTTGTGACTGCTGAGGACCTGTCTGTGGTGACATGCCTGGAGTGGATTCCGCGTGGAGGCTTCTCGCTGCAGCCGTCGCGGGTGGTGCTCGACGCAGCCGATGTGGAGGCACTCAAGGCGATGTCCGGCATGCCGGGAGCGAGCGGGCGCAGCAGCGGCGGTGGCAACGGCGACGGCGACGCGCAGGGCTCAAGCGTGAGCAAGGGCAAGGGCAAGGGCAAGGGCAAGGGCAAGCGCCGGCGGCGTGGTGGCAAGAACGACGAGGTTGACTCGGACGAGGAGATGCTGCGGGCGATCGGGGCGATTTCCGGGTCAGACTCTGAGGGCGAGATGCATGTGACAGACCTGCCGTTTGTGACGACGATGGGTGGGATGTACCACGCGTCGAACGCGGAGGACCCGTACATGACGGTGCAGGACGAGGACGACGTGGACTCGATCGAGGACATCAACCTCGAGGCGGACGACGCGATGATTGTGCTGGGCGGACGACGGAGGAGCTGTCGAAGATCGAGTTCTACGTGTACCAGGAGGCGTACGGGCATGCGTACATCCACCACGACATTGTGCTCGACTCGTATCCGATCTGCACGGCGTGGACGGGGCGGACCCGTCGCAGGCTGGGCCCAAGGCCGGGGCCGGGACGGCGTCGATTCTGGCGGTGGGCACGTTCAACCCGGGCATCGAACTCTTTGACTGCAACGTGGTGGACATCATCCAGCCGAACGTGGTGCTGGGAGGGGTGGCCGACCCGAGCGCACGGCCGATGCGCGGGGTGGAGCCCGAGCTCGCGGCTGGCTCGCACACGTCTGCGGTGCTGGCGCTGGCGTGGAACCCGGAGCTTGCGCAAGTGCTCGCGTCGGGCTCTGCGGACGAGTGTGTCAAGCTGTGGGACGTGTCGTCGGGCAGTGCGGTGTCGACGCTGCGGCACCACAGCGACAAGGTGAGCTGCGTGAGCTGGAACCCGAGCGAGGCCAACGTACTGCTGACGGCGTCGTACGACCGGACGCTGGCGCTCGTGGACGCGCGTGCCGGGAGCGGGGCAGTGTTTGCGCAGCTGGCAGCGGACCCCGAGTCTGTGGCGTGGGACCCGGTGCTCGGATACCGCGTGTTTGTGGCGGGCGACGACGGCAATCTGTATGCGTTTGACGCACGGGCAGCGGGTGCAGGACCGCTGTTTGTGATCGACGCGCACGAGAAGAGCATCACGTCGATGGCGGTGAACCCGGCGGTGCCCGGGAGCGTGGCCACGGGATCTGCAGACAAAACGGTCAAGTTCTGGGATGTGGCGAGCGACGAGCCTTCGCTGGTGTACGCGTCGAAGCGGATGCGTGTGGGCGAGCCGTACGCGCTCACGTTCTTCCCGGATTCGCCGTTTATCATGGCAGCCGGCGGGTCTAAGGGCGCGCTCAACGTGTTTGACATGTTCTCGACCAGGGCGCTGCGGCAGCGGTACGAGGGAGTGGCGAGCGAGGCCGGCATCCCGCGGCCGACGTGCCCGACCGGCAATGCGTTCGACCAGCCCAAGGCCGCGCCCGGCGAGTGGAACGACTCGGACGATGACGAGTCGTCGTACTCGGACTCGGGAAGCGAGTCGAGCGGGAGGGCGCGCGACACCGACATGGCGACCTTTGCCTCGCTCTCGGTCGTTCCGGCCGAGTCGCAGCGTAAGATCGCGCGGACGGAGGCCAAGGTCCGTGCAGCTGTCAAGAACGCGCGGGCGGCGGTGAGCGGTGGCGGCAAGAACGGCAAGGGCAAGGGCAAGGGCAAGGGTAAGAAGCGCAAGTGAGCTATAAACAGCCTCTGGCGAGTTGGATGTCGCTGTTGCGAAGGATCAAGGTAAACACCGCGATATCGGACAATACGTGAAACTCGATTATCGTGGTCATGTCGTCGACCGGAGCATCTACATGGTTTGGCGATACATTGCGTGGGTGGCTATGTTTGCAGAGGTAATGGGTATGTGGGGTGTTGGTGTGGTGGTTGTGGGTGGAGATGGTGGGGAGTGGGGGTCGGAGATGGGCCCAGGGAGGGGGGTGAGCAGCATCAAAGGGACACAGGGCCAACAACTTGGGCCTGAGCCGGCGAAAGTCGGATTCCGGAATACAGCAGCTGTGGATTGGAGACTGTGTATAGGGGTAGTGGGTGTATGTAATAGGGTAGTAGTGAAATCAGATTGGCCATATCTTGCAATGAGGTTGGTGTGGGGCATGTGCGGGGTCGGACGGTCGAGGACGTGCTCAACCACCTAGGGCAAACAAGCCGACGCGGAAATGAGCCGAGGTAAATGGATATGGATGACAGCGATATTGGTACTGAAGCTAGTTAAGAACGAGTGATGACCTTGGATGTGGTCGCGGGTTGCGTAGCTGATGATGGGAAGGAGCTAGGTGGTGGTGAAGGTGGGCTGATCGGGCGAGCGGGCGACGGCTGGTGGCTGGTGGTCGGCGAGGCAGGGCCAGCTGAGGAGGCGGGGTCGGGGCTGGGTGGTTTGAGAATGCTGTTGGTTGGAGGATCGGCAGTATGACTTGTGATGGTTGAGGGGTATGGGTGTCAGGGTCGGGGATGAGGATGGGGGTGAGGTAGAGCGAGGAGAGGAGGAGGAGGAGGAGGAAGAGGAAACAGGGTACGCGATGGGATGGTGGTAGGTGTAACCATGGCATGGGGGTGGGGGTTGTGGCTAGGATGATAGTGATGGTGGTGGGGTAGGGGGTGGGGGTGGTGGTTGGTGGTGATGGGGCGTAATGAGTAT
>NW_013657614.1:0-20728 GCF_000142905.1 Thecamonas trahens ATCC 50062
TGCCTCGTCGACCACCAGCCGCAAGCCGTCGCCCGCTCGCCCGACCAGCCCACCTTCACCACTACCTAGCGTCTTCCTACTACCAGCTACACAACCCGCGACCACACCCAAGGTCATCATACATCCCACACGTGCTCCAGTATCAATATCGCTGTCGTCGATTCTCATCTTCCTCGGCTCACTTTCGCGTCGACTTGTTTGCCCTAGGTGGTTGAGCACGTCCTCGACCGCCCCACCCCGCACACGCCCCCCACCACCCTCATTGCAAGATATGACCAATCCGATTTCACTACTACTCTACTACATACACACACGATGTTCATGCGCAGTTTCCGATCCACAGCTGCTGTATTCCGGAATCCGAGTTTCGCCGGCTCAGGCCCAAGTTGTTGGCCCTGTGTCCCTTCGAAGGTGCTGACCCCCCCTCCCCGGGCCCATCTCCGACCCCCACTCCCGACCATGTCCACCCACAACCACCACACCCACATCACACGTACTCACTACCCCTGCAAACATATCCACCGACTCCTTGCCCGTCGATATTCACATCAGCCGACGCCAACCCGTCAACAGCATCACTGCCGACCGCCGGCTGCTCGCCGCCGACCACCGCCCGCCGCCGACCGACCACCTCCGGCACCACCGAGGGCAAGCTAGCCATCGACAGGGCATTGGAGGCAATGCATATAGATAGCTATAGCAATGGCAATGCCTACCAGTGCGCCCTCCAACCCAATCCTTCCCTCCCTCCTCCGGCCTTGCCCATCACAGCCCCCACCGGCCTGCTCATCGCCAGCCGCCCCTGCTGCCGATCACCGAGCCAGACGACGAGGCCACCGGGCTGGCCAAGACAAAGAAGAACAAGAGAGGGCAAGTGCAATCGATAGGTAATGCAGTGGTGGGCTAGAGTGCAGTGGCCTGCCTCGTCGTCCAATCTCAAGCCATCGTCCCCATCGACGTCCATCTCAATCCAATCCCGTCCGCCCTCCTCTCCCTTGCCGCCCAAGCCCCTCCACCCTCATTGCCCCCACTCCACACCCACCCATCATCCTCATCTTACCCATCCACATCAATCCTCCACCGCAATCTCCATACCCACCACCTCTTCGCCAGTCCCGCCACCCACGTCACGACCCCCCTCATCCTCCCCTACCATACTCATTACACCCCATCACCATCAACCACCACCCTCACCCCCTACTCCGCCACCATCATCCATCGCGGCCATCAACGCCCACTTCCCACCGTGCTGTTCTTGGCAATTGCTCCGCCGCCTGTAGCCGCAGCTGCTTCCCCAATCTCTATGGTCGCTAGCATGTGCTCACGAGTTGATTTGGTTGAGTGACGCACCTGCCCACCGCTCGCCCTGGCCCTTTGCCGCATTTTCCCTCTCACCCGCAGCCACCTGTCCATGACGCCAGAGCACCGGCTTGCCGCTCTGGAGCGAGAGCTTGCTAGCTACTCTGTCCATCCTCGGCTACACGGTCTGGTGCCTGTGTCGCACCTCCGTGCTGCCAATGGCCGTGCCCGTGCAGCCGAAGCTGCAGCTACCACCGCCACGGCCCAGCTCGCCGATGCTCTAGCCCGTGTCGATGCCCTCTCTGCCCGCCTTGCCGCACGCACAACCTCCGCTGCCACACCTTCGCCGCGGGCTCTCCCTCGAAGCCCACCGCGGACCCCAAGCTACTCACCGTTGCGGTCTCCGATGTGGTCTTCCCCAGACTGTGCGAGCCCGACCCATACAGCGCACACACGCACGCCGACTCGGCCACCTACCAGCCCAGTTGCAGTCGCCCTCCGCGCTGCCGATTCAGAAGACCGCGCTCGTGTTGCAGAAGCCCGCGGCCACAGGCTTGCTGCCAAGCTTGAGGCCGAATCAAGAGGCCGCATGCGTGCTGCTTCCCAGCGCGACGCCGCCGAGGCCTCAGCCGCTGATCTCGAGCTCCGAGCCTCGCAACTCGCCACCGAGCTGGCAGCTGTGCGCTCGGATCGGGACTCTGCCGAGGCTCGCGTCCACAAACTGGAGTCTCAGCTCGGTGCTGTCCATGAGAGGCTGCGCGTGTCGACCACCAGCCTGGCCCAGCTGCGCGAGAGCAATGCCGTTGTGGTCCAAGAGCGCGACGATCTCGCTCGGAGCCTTGCGCTCGAGGAGGAGACCGTCGCTGATACCCGTCGTCAGCTTGATGACACCAAGCGCCGCATAGAGCATGAAATGGCGCTAGCGGAGACAGCCGCTGCCGCTGAGGAAGCTGCCCGTCGCGAGGCGGACGCCCATGCCGCGGATTGTGATGCTGCCAACGCTCGCGCTGCAGATGTTTTGGCTACCGCGAAGGCGTCTGTGGCAACTGCAGGAGCAAGAGCGGCAGCGATGGAGACAAAGTGCGCCGCTTTGGCTACTCAGCTTGAAGCTGTCGTTGCCGAGCGCGACGCCTTGGTTGCGTCTGCTACCATACCGCATCCTGTTGCCGCAGTTGTCCAGGATTCGGAAGCTACCCTTTCACAGGGCCCCGCCAGCGAAGATCTTGAGCTTGCTCTCTCCCTCGCACGCGCTGATGCTTCTGCTCTCCGTGACCAGCTGGCTGCTGTGCGCGCTGAACTTGATTCCACACGCGACCGCTGCGACTCACTCTCGGCACATCTTAATGCTGCCGAGCGTGCTCGTGAAGATGCCGTCGCTGCTGCCGCGGAAGCCGATGCTCGAGCCGCCGAGCTCCTGGCTACTTCTACCGCTGCCCTCGAGCGTGCGGCTTCTGCAGAAGCCTTGGCCACATCTTTGTCAACTTCCCGCGACAATGCCAGCGCTGCAGTCTGCGACCTCCAGCGCGCTCTGGCAGAGGCAGAGTCTCGCGCTCGGGCTGCTTCCGTTGACGCCACCACAGCCGCCATTTCCCGGTTATCGCCTCCTCCTTCGCCCCAGCCGGAACCGCCTCAACCCTCGTCTGATGACGATGTCGATGCTGCAGTTGCCGCTGCTGTTGATGCCGCGACAGTCGAGCTTACTGCTTCTCACAATCGCGAGATCGCCGAACTGAGTGAGCAGCTGGCGTCTCTCAGACATGCGCACGAATCTGCGGCAGCCGACCTTGCCGAGTCCCGAGCTCTATTTGCAGCCATCTCTGCCGAGGCTGACCTTCTGCGCAAGGCCAATGCCGATGCCGCGACAACTCGTGCTGGCCTCGAGCGCGAGCTGGCTGATCTGCGCGCGGCGCTTGAGCGTTCCAACCATGAGCGCAAGCGCGCACTCGCGGCAGGACAATCATCCGCGCCGGCAAAGTCGTTCGAGGTTCTTGCCCTCGATGGCGGTGACAGTGACGAGTAACATACATACTGGCTCCTCATTTACTCTCTTGGCATGACCATGCTCGAGATGGCATCCATCATTCGCGCCATCCACTCTGACTGCGCGGCCAAGTAATGCTCCAAGTCGTTGGCCGTCGGCGCTGACGCCGCGGCGACAGGTACACCGAGCTCCTCGGCTGGCGCCGGGATCGTCGCTGTTGTCCAGCTTGCTGTTGGTTCCGTCGCCCCGCCTGCCACTGGCGCCGTCGCTGTGCTTGCCACCGACGATGTGCTGGAGCTCTCCGGCGCAGGCTCCTTTGCTTTGGCGTCGGCCTCGCGTCCGGGGACCGAGAACAGGAGCTTGAGCTCGTTGAGCTTGCGCTGCGCCAGCTCCTCTGGCGACGTCATGCACAGCACACCGCGCGCCATGTCCTTCTTCTGCTGTTGCAGCTCGAGGATGTTGACCTCGATTGTGTTGCGGGCGGCGAGGTGGACAACCGTCACTGGCTTTGTCTGCCCGAGTCGGTGAACCCGGTCGATGGCCTGTTCCGACACGAACGGATTCCACCAAAAGTCCATCAGCACCACCTTGGTCGCCGCCACCAGGTTGAGCCCGACCGCGCCAGCGCCTAACGAAACGAGAAAGATGTCGGTCTTGCCTGTCGAAAACTGCTTGATAGCCGCCGTCCGCTCGTCGAGACGCATCGACCCATCAAGCCGCACAAATCGTAGCCCCCTCTCGATAAGCAGCGGCGAGATGAGGTCGAGCATCGACGTCCACTGCGAGAATACAACCGTCTTTGCTTCCTCGGCCGCATATTCCTGTAGAAGCCCGAGCAGCCGCCGCACCTTTGCCGATGAAAACAGCATGTGCGTCTCCGGATCACGGATGTTCTCAAACGGATCGCCCGATGCGCTCTCAACATCTAGGTGCTGCTTGAACACCTTGTTCCGCACATACCGCAGCAGTCCAGTCCGCAGCATTTCGCGATCGTCCCCGCCATCGTACACGCTACTGTCAATGACCTCCTCCTTGCACGCAGCCTTCTCTTCCATGGTACGCTCTTGCCTCGGCGCCGGCGAGCTGGCGTTGACAATCGGTTTGTCACCAAACGCATTGGCCAGACTTTCGAAATCGACCGAAAACACAGTCTCGAGGTCCACCACCTCGCTGCATCCACTCGCCGGGCACGTTACATGGCGCGAGCCCGACTGCCGTTGCAGCGCCATGCACTCTGGGCAGAGAAAATGTTGACACTTGGGAACGAATGCGTGCTCCATCTTTTCGCGACGCAGCGGGAGCAGGCACACCACGCAGTCGGTCATCGTCGCCTCGAGCTGCTTGCACACACCGACCGCCAGCCTGGCTAAATCCTGCATCCGCGCCAGCGATGCCACAGATGACACCGAACGGTCCTTGAGCGCAAGCCAGAGGGTGCGCGCGGCGCGCCTAGCCCGTCGCGTCTCTTCGTCATCCTCATTCCTACGAGACCGCGTTGCGCCCTCGGATGACGTCGCAAGTAGAGGGTGGCACGCAATCTGTCGCAGCCTCAGGATCTGTTGGAGAAAGTACATGTACTCCTTGAGCACCAGCCCGCGACGGAGGAACTTCTGGAAAACAAGCTGTGTCTTGTGAAAGACCGCATCATACAGCTTTTGCTCCTCACCAGCGAGCGTCACATACTCGATCGTCTCCTCCTTCGGCGGGAGATCCAGGATCGACTTGGTTCGCCGAAGGAGAAAGTATCGCACAATCTCCTGAAGCCGCGAGTACCCCGCCGGATCGTTCCGCTTGATAGGCACCAGAAGATGGTGCTTGAACTCACGCGGGTCGCTCACAAACGGCAGCTTGACGTACCGCACCAGCGCGTACAGCTCGGACCACCGGTTCATCACAGGCGTGCCCGAGAGGCCCCACCGCCGCTTCGACCGCAGCAAGCACGCAGCCCGCGACCGCGCTGACCGTGAGTTGCGCAGAATGTGCACCTCGTCACACACCACCCGCCGCCACGTTGTCATCAGCAGTGGAAACTGCTCTGCAAACTCGGATCGGAATCCAAGGTCCACCTCCTCGCGCGCCTGTGTTGTCACATGATCGTACACCGCACGCGACCCGGCCTCGGGGGGAACCGCCCCCGTTGAAGTATCATGTTCCGCAGCTTGTTGTACTCGGACGCCAGGGTACCGTACGTTGTCAGCACAATGTGACGTCGTGTGAGCTTTGCACGCCCGGCACCGGTCAGGATTTCGCGGCGTCCTTGCCCATGGTACCGCAACGTTGTGAACACACCCTGTGCTCCGTGCTTTTCCACTTCGTCCTCCCAGTTCTGCAACAGCGACGCCGGTGCCACAATCAGCGATGGATGCCAAAACTCCTCGTCGCGCACATCGCCACGGTACACGTCCGATGCGATGAGCGAAATGACTGTAATAGACTTGCCGAGGCCCATGTCATCCGCAAGAATGCCGCCGCGTGCCCGCTGGGGTGGCTTGGTGTGCACATCCTTGGTGAGCGAGTTGATCCACACATCCTGTGCCGGCTCATGCTCGAAAAACAGATGCGGGCTGTTGGCCGGCGGGCGTTCGCGGCGGATCATCCACAGCAGTGCCTTGCGCTGGTGGTCGTGCAGACGCGTTGCAAGGTATGCTGGCTGTGGCGCCATCGGCATGGCATCCGCCTCTTTTGCCCGCGCGACAGCATCAAACTCGTTCAACATTTCCTGCGAGGGCACCGCATCCTCGCCGTCGTCGTCGCCCTCGCCCTCGTCATCAATGGCTGCCAGTTCGACATCACTGACCGTGCCCGAGCTCCGGCCGGCCACGCTGCCGCTAAACTCGCCCAGCAGGAGGTCAGACCCGCTGCTCCCGCCTTCGCTGTCGCCGCCTTTGGACCCGATCGTGACGCCCACCAAGTCGTCTCCGTCCACCAGCAAGAACGACTGCGACGCGAGCAACAGATCCTCCTCGCCATCCCCGCCACTGTCGCTCTCGATCACTCTGCGCACTGGTCGCGACGGCGTCGGTGTTTGCACCGCTGCGCCCCGTGTCGCATGTGGGGGAGTCACCGCTCGCGACGGCTCAGGCACCTGTGGCAGCACAGTCGCAGCCTCAGCGGCCGCATCCCTCACCACAGTCTCGTCATCGTCGTCGCTAGTCAAATCGACAGTCACCGCGGCTCCCGACAGAATCCTCGCCAACTTGCCCCGGCCAGAGCGAAAAGCTTGGCGCCTCAGCCGTCGCTTCCGCCGCCCACTCCTTGACCCGTCCAACCCGCTGCTGCTCGCAACCACCATGACCACGTCGTCTTCTTCGTCATCGTCGCCGAGGACGACCACCTGCTTGCCGTCACCACCGATACCCGACATGCCACACAGAGACAAGCACGAGCACACTCGCACACACACGCACACGCACACGCACACGCACACACGCACACGTCAGCACAGAGGGATGTGTGGCGGTAGGGCCAAGTGGAGTGGTTAGAGCAGACAGCTGAACTCTCGCACCCGGCTTCTGTTCTTCCCCGCCTCATTGTGTGCCCTCAACCCTCCGTCCGCATCCGTGCCTCTGTCTGACCTCACCCAAACAACCCCCTGCGACGACCTCGTGTACATTCACGATTGACCTGCCCATCATCATGTCATCCATCACAATGACGCTCGACCCATCCCTCACCTTTGGCAATCAGCAGCGACTCGTACCTGCCGCCATCGCCCCCGCCCACCCTCCTGCTATCAATCAGCCGCCACTAGGGGACTCCCTGCAGACAAAACGCGGGAAACGTGGCGCCAAACCGTGGCGACCACGCCAAGCGCCCCATGCCCCATGCTCATGTCCGTGCCCAACGCCTCCACAGGCTCCCACTACCACCTCCTTGCCGAGTATGGCTATGGACTCTACCGTCGCCACCTTTGCGGTAGCCAGCCGGCTTGCGAGGTCAGTGTGGGGCGGCGGCTAGAGCAGGCTCCCGCCATGCCAAAAAGGTCGTGGAAGGCCCCTCTGAATCTACCCCTGTCACGCAGACCCATCCACCGAGGCGACGGGCAAGCCGCGCGAGACACCCGACTTGATCGTAGAGACCAACTCGGCTCGCCGGTTGCTTGTTGCCGCGTGGTGCAAGCTCCGAGTACTGTCCATACCTCCTCGTCTCTGCAGCCATGCCGCGGACCTCGTCAAAGAGTGCCGCCAAAGGTCGGAACACCGCCTCGACCAAGACGGCTACTCGCAGATCCTGCTCCACAGCCAAGACCAAGGCCAAGGGCAAGACCAAGGCCAAGACTACGCCCAGGTCACAGGCCAAAGCCAAGGGCAATGAAGGTAGCAAGGCTACTGGTAACAACAGGAGGAAGGGGAAGCGGTCTGCCCGCGGCTTGGCATCGTCGCGTTCGTCGTCGTGCTCAACTGCCTCGTCCGAGCTCACGTCGTCGGCTAGCGACATTCCGGACTCACTGCTGGCGGATGTGACTCTGCCACCGCCGCGCTTGTTTGGCTCTGGCCTACGCCGCCCGGCTCGGCCGGCACACCCTGCACTCGTCTTGGATGAATCCAGCTCGGGCGCAAGTGCTGTCCCCGAAAGGTTCTCCGACTCCGATCTCGCGCCAAGCGAGCCCCAGTCGTCGTGGGAGCACCCGTCCGAGTTTGAGGACTCTTTGGACCCAAACTCCGAGTCTTCTTGGGATGGCACCGCCAAGTCGTCCAAGTCGCGAGCCGTGTCGCGGGCCAAGTCGCGGTCCAAGCCGACCAAGACCGCGGCCAAGAAGAAGACATCAACAACCGGTCGCAGCAAGAAGCCGCCGGCCAAAAAGACAGCAAAGAAGCCGGCCAAAAGGTTGGCTAAAAGGACCGCGACAAAGACAAAGTCCAAGACAAAGTCAAAGGCGAAAAGTGCAACCAAGGGCAAGAAAGCCACATCTGCTCGCAAGCGCAAGCGTGGCGCTGATAGCGACCAATCGTCGAACGAGAGCTCGGTGTCAGCCAACTCACCGCGTCCGCGCAAGCGGAAGCGCCGTCCGCGCGCTCCGCCCAAGGAGGTCAAGCTGACCGAAGAGGAGGAGCAAGCAACCGAAGCAGCACGGCGCGGTGAGCGCAAGCGTTTGCACCAGGTCGCGCGCGCCCACGCCATGGGCATGACATCCTCGGACTCGACCGGCGCGCTGCCACTGCGGTACGCGCTGCCGAAGAAGAAGTCTGTCTCGCTTCTTGGAGTCCTTGTCGAGGCCGAGGTGAAGCCGACACCCGTGCCGACCATGGACGACGCCGAGGCCGGCCCTGCCGAGGCCGAGACCAAGATCAAAGACGAGGCCAAGGCCGAGGTCGGCCCTGCCGAGGCTCCGATGGATGTCGTGCCGGCGGCAGGCAAGCCTGTTGACGATGCCGAGGCCGAGACCAAGACCAGAGACGAGACCAAGGCCGAGGATGACGAGGACGACGAGGACGAGATGCTGACCGTCTATATCCATGACGCCATTGCGGGCAAGCTCATGCCGCACCAGCGCGAGGGCATCCAGTTCATGTGGGACCACGTGTCAACGTCGACGGGTTTCGGCTGCCTCCTTGCCCATGACATGGGCCTAGGCAAGACGCTGCAGGTTGTCTCGCTCATTGAGGCCTTCCTCCGGGCACAGATCGGCAAGCAGGCGCTGGTGCTTGCGCCGGTCACCGTCATTGACAACTGGGAGCGCGAGTTTCACAAGTGGCTGCCCGCAGCAGCGTGCCCCACGGTTCGGGTTATGGCCTCTTCGATTCCGGTGGCACAGCGCGCCGAGGTTCTCCGCGAGTGGCACACGGCCGGTGGCGTGCTCATCTGCGGCTTTACCATGTTTTGCAACCTGCTCTCAGTGGTGAACCCGGCAAAGGTCAAGTCGGCCAAGGCCCAGGCCAAGGCCGAAATCGCCCACAAAAAGCGGGTAAGGCGCATGGAGGCGACGTACGGAGAAGATGCGCTTGCTATCATCCGCGAATGTCTCCTCTCGCCGGGCCCAGACCTGGTGGTGGCCGATGAGGCGCACATCATCCGGTCGTCCAAGACCAGGGTCTCCCAGCTGCTCAAGCAAGTGGCCACCCCGCGCCGCATAGCACTCACTGGCTACCCTTTCCAAAACAGACTCGAAGAGTACTGGTGCATGGTCGACTGGGTCCGCCCTGACTACCTCTCGACCATTGCCTCGTTCAAGTCGATGTTTGCGGTGCCCATCACTGCAGGCCAGTGTGTCGACTCGTTGCCGTCAGAGATCGAGCTCTCGCGGGCGCGCACACACATTCTGGCCGAGCTTCTCAAGACCATTGTCCACCGTCGGACGGTGGCGCTCCTGCACGACCGGCTCAACGGTATTGTCGAAGTCTCCCTTACTTGCCAGCTCGCGCCGCTGCAAGTCCGACTGTATCAGGCCTTTCTCGCCCAACATGGCGTCAAAGGCAACGGCAAGCTCGACCGCAACATGTGCCTGGAGAACGAGCACATCGCCAACTCGCTCCTTGCTCATCCGGCCATTCTCAAGTCGGAGATCATGCGCCATGAGGAAGACCCGGACTTTTGCCGCCCGCTCGAGTTCAACACGGGGCTCAAGAAGAAGCGGCGCCGGACCGGCGACGACGACGACGATGTGTACAACGACTTTGGCTCCCCGCCGCCGGGCGTCCCGGCAACACACTGCTACGTGCCCGGTGACGTTGGCTTGCCGCAGATCGAAGGCGTAGAACTTGTTGAGGCCGACGCCGAGGCCGCTGCGGACCCGGTTGAGGCTGAGACAGCAACCGCCGACGATACCGCTGCCAACAACAAGGCGGCTGGGGATGAGGAAGACGACAAGAGTAACAAGGGCGTCGACGACGAGGACGGCGCTGAGGAGATTTCGGGCTCTGGATCTGGTGAGTCCTGGGACGAAGACTCGCTGTCGTCGTCGGTGGCAGCGGCGTTTGCGCTCTTTTCCGAGTCCGACGACGCACCGGTCTGCTCGTCGTCGGACTTTGAGCCCGAGGCAACGATGGAGGTGTGGCGACACGACGAGTACTCGTGGGCACGCCCTATTCTCAATGATTACGAGGGCGAGCAACTCGCGTCGGTGGCACATTCGGGCAAGTGCATGGTTCTACTGTGGATCTTGATTGCATCGCGGCAGGTGGGGGACCGGGTGGTGGTCTTCTCAAAGCGGCGGTCGACGCTGCAGTACCTGGCGGGCATGGTCCGCGACGCTGGCTTCTCACACTTTCTGATGGACGGCTCGACGCCGTCAGGCAAGCGGCAGGCGATGATTGACGAGTTCAACGGCGGCGAGCGCGACCTGTTCTTGATGGCGACGCGGGCCGGCAGCCTCGGCATCAACCTCATTGGCGCCAACCGAGTCATTCTCTTTGATGTCTCGTGGAATCCATGCCACGACGACGAAGCCATTGTCCGGCCGTACCGGTTCGGCCAGCCCAAGACGGTGTACGTGTACCGGCTCCTGACCCACACCACGGTCGAGGATTACATCCACCGGCGGCAGGTCTTCAAAAAGTCGATCTCGTCGGGCGTCGTCGACGACTCGCCAGCAGCGCGGATGCTGTACACTTCGGAGATTTCGACGCTCTTTAACGCGGACCTGTTCGAGACACAGCCGGAGGTCTCGTGGACGAGCCTACCCGAGAGCAATCGCAGCGATCCCATCCTTGTGGGCCTGATGGAGACGAACCGCCGCGGCATTGCTCGCCTTGAGCGGCTGGCCGGTGATCCGGGGCTCAGGACCAAGCCGCGGTACTTTGAGTACTGGCGGCCGATCATCTGCTCGCTCAAGGAAGTTCTTGTGGTGCTCGAGGACGAAGACGTGGCTCTCGACCCGGAGCGGCTCGAGTACCACCAGCAGCTCTTCAGGCGAGTCCTTGCCCAGTTTGCCATCGAGTCCATGGGCGACTACGAGCAGGCCCCGCCGTCGCCGCCGCGGCCAAAGCGGAGCGCCCGCCGACAGCAGATGCTCGAGGGACCCATTCTCTCGCCGGCGCAGCAGGAGGTGGCCGAAGCCTTTGCGCCGAACGCCAACCCGACGGCGATGCACTACCGCAAGCTCGCAGCGGTGCTTCGCGGTGAGGTCATGGACTGTGAAGCACCACCGCAGCAGCAACAGCAGCAGCAAGAACAACAACAGCAGCAGCAGCCGGCCAAGCCGGTCATTGACATTTCAGCATCACCCGAGGTTGTCGACCTCGAAGCTGAGAACGAGCCGGCACCAGCTGAGAAGCCAAGAACGGCCGGTGGTTTCCGCAAGCTCGGCAACGGCGGCTCGCTGCTACCTGACGCGCCAACCGGCCCTCTGCTGTCAAAAGCATCCGAGAAGGCTGCGCTGGACAAGGCCGCAAAGCGCAAGACACGTGCGCCGGCCCCGATCAGCGCGACGCCGTCGCCCAGGGTGGAAGGCAGTGCCGCGAGCGGCTCCAACGACAAAGCCGCTGCAGTGGACGAAGCCGCTGCAATGGACGTTGTGCAGTCGTCGACGCCTAGCGCGGGCCCCAGCAGGGGCGATGACTTTCATCGGCCGACTCGCGCGATGCTCGAAGCGATGGCCGCTCAGCATGTGCGGGATCAGCTGAAAGCGCATGAGCAGCTTGCGGCGCAACAGGCTGGGTGGAACGTAATGCATCCGCCGATGATGCCGCCGATGGCATTCTCGGGCGTGCCAGGGCTGGACTTTGCTACGGCAGCGGTGCCGTTTACACATCCAATGATGCCCGGGTTCGGCATGATGCCGATGGGCCCGGTGCGCATGCCGTACCAGTACTCGGCCGAGGATCACATGCTTGGTCTGCAAGCGATGGAGCAGTCTGCGCAGCGACAGCGCGAGGCGATGCAAGCGGCGATGGCCGCAGCTCAGGCCAAGGCACAGGACGAGAGTGCGGTGGTCGCGAGCGGCTTGGAGCAGCCGGGAGAACAGCAGGACAAAAGTCCGCAAGTCGTTGTACTCGACTAGACGCGGCGCTTTCTAGTAAAGTGTGTACACTTTTATGCGCGGGGGGTATGGTCGACGTAGTACTTGCGCCAAGAGCCCCGCTTGCGTGCAAACGGCATGCGAACATGGAGTTCGCGGAAGGAGCGGAGGAACCAGAGGACGTCAAAGACCGAGTCTCCCTCGGGCTTGAGCGTGTTGGGTAGCTTGGCCTCCAGCGTGAACCAGGTCTCGACGCGGAGATCCATCATGTACGACGAGAGAAGAAAGTCGAGGACAGCGTCAGGATCATAGTGGTGCCAAAGGTAGGCGGCGGTGTGGGCAAAGAGCGAGAATATGCGCAGGTCGTTGGCGGCGTGCAAGCCGGCCCAGGGATCCATCTCGACAAGGAGTTTGAGCCCCCGCTTGGTCGACGCCCGGGGGTTGGCGAGATAGCGGACGACGCCCTTGAAGAGCGAGGCTGGGACGCGGGCGAGGTCAAAGACTGGAAGCTCGACCGGAATGCCGGGGCCGAGTTTGGCACGGCGCCGGCGGTACTCGGACTTGACGAGGCCAGCCTTCATGGCAAGCGGCAGTGGAACGTACAGCTCGACCGAGTCCGAGGTGACAAAAGTGACCAGCGAAGCGTCCGGCACAAAGTCACCGCGGACAAGGCGGGTCGCGCCCGAGTCGGCCGAGACAATAAGACGTGCCGACGCGGCGGTCTCGTGTGGCGGCGGCAGATCGGAACGAGAGCGAGCGCGCCGGGTGGTGCCAAGACGGAGCTCAGTAATCGAGCTCGAGCTGGCCAGACCTGGTTGATCGACCTCGTGTAGCGACTCTGTCCGGATGCCGTCTTCAATCGCCTGAAGCAGCGATGTCGATGCAGCAGCGAGCGACTTGTGGTGCGACGCCGACGATTGAATAGCAGCTGAGAAAGGCGTGGCGGCGGCGGTGGTCGCTGTAGAGGCAGAGCCTCCAGCAGCGAGTGGTGGTGTCTCGGCAGCAGCGGCAGACATCTTCTTCAGCTTCTTCAGCTTCTTCGCCTTGCTCTCATACGCTTCCGAGAAGGCGAGAACGGCGGCGTCGAGAGCCAGCACGGCGGCCGACTCGGCAACGAGATCATCCACAATGGAGACCAGAACGTCATCGGCTGAAACTGCGATTGGTGTGGGGCTAGGTAGCCGTTTGGTGGGATCGGGTGATGCCGGCGCGGCTGTTAAAGCCACGGAAGCGAGCTCCGAGTCAGCGCGGGCAGTTAAGAGCTCGGCCTCGAGGCGGGCGATGGTATCTGCGGCAGCGGCGACGGTGCGCTCGAGCTCGTCAATGCGATCCGATGTGGTATCCGGCATACCTTGGGCGGCAGCAAGCGAGGTGACGGCTTCCTCGCGGGCTGCGGCGACAGCAGCGTCGAGGTCCGCCTGTGTGATAACAGGCGTGGCGTTGGCCGCGGCCTTTGCAGTAGCTTCCTTGCGGGCTGCGGCGACGGCAGCCTCCAACTCGGCCTCAGCATCAGCCTTGGCCTTGGCCACAGCAGCATCCACATCTGCTTGCGTGATTGCCGACGCAGCTTCAGCAGTAGCTTCGCCCGCTGCCTCTTCCTTCGCCTTGGCCACAGCAGCTTCGAGCTCCGCCTCGGCATCAGCCTTGGCCTTGGCCAAATCGGCCTCAGCATCAGCCTTGGCCTCAGCCTTGGCCTTGGCCACAGCAGCATCCACATCTGCTTGCGTGATTGCCGACGCGGTTTCAGCAGCAACTTCGCCCGCTGCCTCTTCCTTCGCCTTGGCCACAGCATCTTCGAGCTCCGCCTCGGCATCAGCCTTGGCCTTGGCCACAGCCGCCTCCAACTCGGCCTCAGCATCAGCCTTGGCCTTGGCCACAGCAGCATCCACATCTGCTTGCGTGATTGTCTTGGCCACAGCAGCCTCCAGCTCAGCCTCAGCATCAGCCTTGGCCTTGGCCACAGCAGCATCCAGCTCAGCCTCAGCATCAGCCTTGGCCTTGGCCAACTCGGCCTCAGCATCAGCCTTGGCCTTGGCCACAGCAGCCTCCAGCTCAGCCTCAGCATCAGCCTTGGCCTTGGCCACAGCAGCCTCGAGCTCAGTCACAGCGACTCCGCCACCATCGGTCGCGGTCGTCGTTGCCAGTGTCGCTGTTGTTGGCGGCGGCGGGGGAAATTGTTGTCGCCATCGTCGCCAAACGCATCGTCAATCATACCCAGCAGCGCGTTCGCGTCTCCGTCTGCCGGCGGCTCCTCTGCCGGCGGCGGCGGCGCAACATCGTCGTCGTCGCCAAACGCATCGTCAATCATACCCAGCAGCGCGTCCGCGTCTCCGTCTGCCGGCGGCTCCTCTGCCGGCGGCGGCGGCGAAACATCGTCGTCGTCGCCAAACGCATCGTCAATCATACCCAGCAGCGCGTCCGCGTCTCCGTCTGCCGGCGGCTCCTCTGCCGGCGGCGGCGGCGCAACATCGTCGTCGTCGCCAAACGCATCGTCAATCATATCCAGCAGCGCGTCCGCGCCTCCATCTGTGTCAGCCTTCGCGCCGCCACTCTCTCCCGGCCTATCCACAGTACACGCCGTCGCTTTGCCCTCTCGGGACGGCGCATCTTTGGCATCCCCGACATGCAGCGTCCGTTTGGTGATCAGCATCAGTGTCGTCTTGACCATCCCCAGCCCGGCCGGGGTCTCGCTGTCTTCGACTACATGCGCCACAACGTTGCCAGGCGGATCCAACAGATACACATGCACCCCATCCCACGCCCCATCGCCCTCCAACCCGACTTTCTTGCCGAGTCGTCCAGTCTTGTTCGACGCAAAATCCTTCTGCTCGCACAACAATATATCGATGAGTGCATGCCTCCCCCCCCCCCCCCCCCCCCTCCCCTCCCTCCGCCACCGCCGACTCTCATCACCACCTACCTTGTCAAGGAGAAAGATATACGAGACTTTCTTCAGCGACCCATCATCCTGCTCCACAAACGCCGTCACAATCATCCTTTCTCAGTCGATGACAGCCTACAAAGCGGTCCGAGTCAGCGCCCAACTCGTCCAACGTCTCAGCGCGCTTCCGTTGCTGGCACTTGAGCCTCAGCCAGGACAGCTTCCCAACAAGTGCAGCCAATGTAGTCACAACCACAACCACAGCTAGTGTCAACTACTGCAGACACGCCAGCCGTTGCTGTACAGAGCGCTCCTCTCGCTGTCTCACTCTCCGACTCTCGCGACTTGCCCTCGTGCCGAGACAGCTGTGGCACGCACTCGCTGAAGGTGTTTAACACTCGGTCCACATCGATCGAGCTTGACATGGCAAACACTCGGGGCCGTCTCACCTAGCCACTCTCTTCGCGTACGGCTTCAACCAGTCGGCGGAACACTTGTCGGAGAGACTTGGCGGCTGCGCCTCCGTGCTTCATGCCTGCGACCGCGGCCGCATCGCCGAGGTCGAGTCCATCCAGGACTCGAGCGGTGAGCAGGGCGCGCTCGTTGGGCTTGATCACTCCACGTGCGAGGGCTGCATCCACAGAAGCGGCGTAATCGCTAAGCCATTGTGCCAGTGCTGCCATGACTGACTCGTCGACAGCTGCCCCGTGTGCGTAGACCTCGGCAACAACCTCGTGGAGGAGATCCGGCTCCAGCCGCTCGCTCGTCGGCGCGTCTGCCAGCAACATCTTCGCGACAGGTCTCGCCAGGCTCACCGAGGCCAGCGAGAGGACTTTTGACAGGCCGAAACCAAAGAGCTTGCGCAAATGGGCCAGCACTGCCTCGCCTTCCGGGCTCATCGCCCGCATCATCGCAATCGACGGCTCGCCCGCCCGCACTCCGCGCGTAGCCGACAGCCGGATGGCGTGGTACCCGAGGCCATGCCGAAAGGCAACGAGCCCAGCAGTCGCCCCAAACAGTGTACCAAACGCATCGGCGTCAGCGTGCACGCTGTGTACCTTCTCAATGAGCAGCGTCGCCAGCCCGCCACGCCGCAGCACCTCGACCACCGCCGTCCGCACAGAGCGCACAAGCACAAGACTCGGCGCCGCGCGACATCCGAGATGCTTGGCCATGATGTCCACCAGAACATGTCCGCGTAGGTTCATCTTGCCACGAGCAATAGCCTTCGCATTCTCGACTGGAAACCCACCCTCGCGCGCCACCACGTTGACCGCCACCACCCGCCGCTCGCCGCTCCGCTCGCGCAAAACGTGCGTCTCCATGTTCGGCGCATCCAGCAGTCGCCACAGATCGTCGGGTGTCGTCCGGTAGTGTGCGCCCACAAGGAGGCCAAAGACCTCGTCCAGTAGCGAGTCGTTGTCTGCGAGCTCGTCATGGCTCAGTACCGCGTACTCGAGCATGCCGTTGACATCGTCCAGGATCGCTCCCGCGTCGGCCTCGCCAATCGCTGCCGGCTCCACCTTGAGCCCCAGAAGCTCGTTGAAGAACGCTTCCATGCTGTCGCCGGCATCCCATCGAATCGGCGCCTTCAGCGTGTGCTTCTCCACCTCTCCTGTGTACGCCGAGCTCGAGAGCCAGTCGGCAAACCGGATGACAAACCCGCGCCCGGTCCCCTCGTAGCCGTGGACAGTCGTGGCAAAGATAAGCAGCGCACGCTGCCCGTGTACCTTGACTAGCGCCTTGAGTACACTCACCGGCACTTGCGCCGCTTCGTCGATGACATATGCCCGCACGGCTGTCGCCGCCTCCGCCGACGCTGCCTTGTACATGGCCTCAGGCTCGCTCAGCAACAGCTCAGCCGGCCCAAACTTTGCGATTTCGCTGTGTTCCCTGTCACTTCCCGCACCAACCACCATCACCTCTGCTAGGCTCAGTCCGTGCTCACTTGCTGCTCTCAGTGCAAGCCCGAGCGCCGCCGACTTGCCCCGTCCGCGATCAGCCACCACTAGCCGGACACCAGTAGCACCGCTGACCAACGCCTCGCTCAGCGCGGCCACAACCTCGCGCTGCTCACTGCTGCCCTTGAGCGTGATCGTAGTCGGGATCGAGGCCACAAGCTCTTCCAGTGCCTCGCCGCCAACCTCGCCGTCCACCTCGACAAAGACACGCGGAACCGCGGCGGCATGGCGGGCCAGCAACCGTTCGAACCGGCGTGCAAAGGGCGAGCTGTTCCCGGCCAGCCCTCCTCCGCTGCAACCACCGTCAGCACTGTCAGCACATTGACTTGCAGCGCCAGTCGGCACGCGAGTTGTCCGTGACGGGCTGGCAAAGAGCGAGTCTGTACGGATGTGGCGGGTGCGCGGCGGGAGGCGAAGGACAAGGAGGCCGCCGGCAAGGACCAGACCTTGGACGACGCCGAGTGCGTTGGGGGCAAGCGAGGCATGTGCATGAAGGACCACAACAGCAAAGGTCATTCCCAGCTGGTGCTTCACCTTCTTCACCTTGCACACTGTCGTCGTTCTCGCCCCCATCGCTTCGAGCATCGCCATTTCGTCCGCCGCCGCCTCGGCCTCGGTCACCCACAGCACCGACGTGCCCACATCGTTCTCATCGGCAGCCCGCTCGTCCACGCCGGTCCTCACGTCTGCTGCGGCTACTGCTGCCATGGCTGCTGCACGTGCTGTTAGCACCGCATCGTCGCCCCTCACCGCCACCACGCGACGCATCCGACTACCGCCATCATCCGCCATGGCGTGCAGAGTCGAGTGCCGCTGCTTTGGCACTCTGTTATCGTCAAGACGTGTGTGTTAACAACGAGAGTCAGATCGTGGCCCGGAGCGGAGAGACGGCGGTAAAGCCGACGCCGGCCTCGATGTCCTTGAGAACGCGGACGACGGTCTCGTCGTCAAACGGCTTGCCGTACACCTGGACGCCGATGGGAAGACCAACCGAAGAGGCGGTGGCGGCGCGAGCGGCAGAGTGGAACGGCTCGAGCGAGAACACCGGGCCCTGATAGATCTGCTCGTCGACGTCAACAACAGTGACCGGGACGGTGCCTGCGGCGGTGTTGAGGAGATTGATGAACATGGTGTACGAGGCGGCCGACGGGTTGAGCTTGGCCGAGTCGCCGAGGACAAACGGGGCGACGCCAAAGCCCGGGCAGAGCATGGCGTCGATGCCGGCCACTGCCCACGAGTCGTAGAACGCGTGCACGTACGCCGCCCGCTGCGCTTCGAGCTTCTCAGACTCGATAACTGTGCGCGGATGGGCTGTGCCGGCAAGCTCGGCCGTCCGGCGCATGCCCAGCGCCCACATGAGCGCGCGGGCAACGCCACGGACCGCCGCCGGTGCCCGAGCCGACGCCATCATCAGCAGATACTGCTTGATGAAGGTCTCGCCGCCGGCAGCCTCCACAAAGCCGTCCATGCCGTCCGCGACTAGGATGGAGCACCAAAGGTTGATGGCGGTGTCGATGGCCGGCGGTTGGAACGGGACCACCGTGTAGCCGGCGCGCTCGAGAGCTGCCACCGCCATGGCCACCGCCCGCTTGTATGCAGCCGAAGCGGGAAAATAACCGTCGTCGTCGTAGTAGCCAATCACGGGCTTGGCATTGCCGGCCTCCGGGTCAGCCCGCGTCATGTCGTACGGTAGCGGCACCGTCGTCACGTCGTGGGCAGCCATGATGCCCGAGTTGATGATGGCGGCAAGGAGGGCTTCCGCATCACCCACCGTCCGCGCCAGTGGGCCCGCAACCGGTTGAATGTAGCTCTGCGCGGCGGTGGCGGGCTTGACGACTCCGCGCCGGGTCACCCGCGCCGGCGTCGGCTTGATCGTCGCCAGCCCGTTAAAGGTCGCAGGGATGCGGAGCGAGCCGCCGATGTCGGTCCCGATGCCGACGATCGAGCCACCGGCGCCAATCAGTGCACCCTCGCCGCCGGACGAGCCACCGGGCGTCCGCGCGCTGTTCCACGGGTTCACCGTCGTTCCGAACAGGTGGTTGGTCGTCTCGGACGAGATGAGCGACTGCGGCACGTTGGTCTTGACAAACGGGATGGCGCCAATAGCGCGGATAGCCTGTGTGAGTAGCCCGTCGTCGTCAGAAGGGCCAGCAAGGTAGAAAGCTTTGAGCCCGCACGTCGCCCGTGTCCCACGGACCACGATCTGGTCCTTGAGCGAGATGGGGACGCCAAAGAGCGGCTTCTCCGCTAGCACATCATCCTCCGACGAGAGCCCCGACGCTAGCAGCTTGTCCAGCACCTCGTCCGCCATCCTCGCCTCCTCGAGCGCGTCGTCAAACATCGAAGCGGTGAGGCAGTTGGTCGCCGCATGCGCACGCAGCGCGAGAAACACATACGCCTTCATCACCTCCTCGGCCGAGTACGATCTGGTCACGATGGCCCTCGCCAGCTCCTGTGCGCTCGCCGCCGCGATTTTGGAAATGACCTCTGCCGAGAGCCCCGTCCCTGCCTCGTCCTTGCACACGTGATCGCCGTCGACCTGCGGCTCAAAGGCGAGGGCAAAGGACGAGGTGATGCGGAGCCACTTGAGGGTAGCCACAATGGCGGTAGACGAGGCCTTGGCCGTCACCCCTGCTACAACCACTGCGCCTACCACAGCAAGCACAGGCTGCAATGGCGTTGGGAGGAGGCTCGTCGCCCGGCTGGCAAGCTCGGTAATTTGCTGCATACCGAATGAGTGGTGAGTCAGGTTGTGCGCTGTGTCTGCGTCAAGAGTCTGCGTCTGCATCTGCACCTGCATCTGCCTGTCCTGGAAGCCGACCTGCGCCACAGATGTGGACATCGCACATGCTGATCGAGATGTACCAGGCAAGGAGAAAGCCAACACCTAGCATTCGAGCTATTTTCTCAGCCCGATATGATCAGCCAGGTCAGGTTGCCCGGCAGCACCTGACAGTGGGAGTGGGTGGCAGGCACGACACGACTCTTGAAGCTCAGTTTGGACGAGATGCAGACGCAGTACCTGGAGATTGTGACGACGGATGTGGAAGGTGTGTGTGCGAGCTATGCTGTGGCATATGGCGGTGGCCTCGAGTTTGAGCTTGTACCCATGCTCGGCAACGCTCAGGTGGCAAAGATGGCTGGCGGCGGACTGCTGGGCGTGCGGGCGCCGCTGCGTGAGACCGAGCTCCCTGTTGTCCGCCCGTACTGGCTTGTTGACGATGTGGAGGCTGCCATCGCTGCTGCCGTCGATGCTGGTGGCGAGCTCGCTCATCCCCCGCTCCTCATCCCGGGCTACGGCACCTTTGCCATCTTTACCCGTGGCGGCATCGATCATGGCCTGTGGCAGCTCGAGGCTGATGCTGCCAGCTCCCCGCCCGAGCAGTAACCGCGTAACCCATCCCCCCCCTGGCGCCAGCCACCAGCAAATAAAGGCATATGGTGATGTGGTGGTGACGTAGTCGAACTCGACTGCGGGCAAAATGGATTCACCGCGGGCGGAGCCACAGGCACCGCCACCACTGCCACCACCACTGCCACCGCTGGCAACCACCACCACACAACTCCAAGCCACTACCCGTATCAACCATGGCTGCCACTTCCGAGAACCCTCTCAAGCGCAAGCTCAGCGCAGATGTCATGACTGAGGGTATGTTCCCCATCCCCTCCCCACTTCCCCCCCCCCCCTCCTCTCCCGCCCCCCCCCCCTC
>NW_013657614.1:20944-28302 GCF_000142905.1 Thecamonas trahens ATCC 50062
TTCCCCCCCCCCCCCCATACCCATACCCATACCCCACCACCACCACCCTGCACAACCAATAGTCGGGCAAGTCAAAATGTTTTATTTATATTTCGCAACATAGCACATGCTGCTCCATCATCCCCATGAGCATGGCCAAGCGCTTGCACTGCGGCAGCAGCAGTGTCGGTCACCGGGCACCGCTTGCTCTGGAGCTCGACTCCGCCAGCTTAAACTCGGCCCAAGCTCGGCTCGATCAAGGGCATGACTCACATCATCGGCAACGGGCTGTAGACATGACGCCGACCAAGCGGGCCAAGGTGCGTGCGTTCTACATGTCGGAGACGTACGGGCAGACGATGGAGGTTCCGTTCTCTGCCGAGGTGCGGACCAAGATCATCTGCACGATCGGCCCGGCGTCTGCCAACGAGGCGATGATCCGCGGCCTGGTCATGTGCGGCATGTCTGTGGCGCGGCTCAACTTTTCGCACGGCAAGCACGAGTGGTTTGCTGAGGTCATTGCCACGGTCCGGCGCGTGGCGGCCGAGCTCAACCGGACGGTGGCGGTCATGCTCGACACCAAGGGCCCCGAGGTGCGGACGTGCTCGCTGGCCGGTGGCGAGTCGGTCATGCTCCACAAGGACACAACGTTCACGCTGCTGACCGACACGTCGGTGGACGGCGACGACACGCGCGTGGCGACCACATACCCGGGCCTCCCGCAATCGGTGGAGGTCGGCGATTACATCCTCATCGACGACGGGCTCATCCGCCTCCGGGTCACTGAAGTCCACACCGACTCGGTTGTCACCACCGTGCTCAACTCGGGCCAGCTCGGGCAGAACAAGGGCGTGAACCTGCCGGGCAAGGAGTACGACCTGCCTGCCGTCACCGCCAAGGACCGCGCCGACATTGCCTTTGGCGTCGAGCAGAACGTCGACATCATTGCGGCGTCGTTCATCCGCAACAAGGCCAACGTCGACGAGGTCCGCGCCCTGCCGGGCGTTGCCGACGCCGGCATCCACATTGTGTCCAAGATCGAGTCGACTGAGGGCCTCACCAACTTTGACGAGATCCTGGCCGCCTCGGACGGTATCATGGTTGCCCGCGGCGACCTCGGCGTGGAGATCCCCATCGAGAAGGTGTGCAACGAGCAGAAGAAGATGATTTCCAAGTGCAACCAGGCCGGCAAGCCGGTCATCACCGCCACCCAGATGCTCGACTCGATGATCCGCAACCCGCGGCCGACCCGTGCCGAGTGCACCGACGTCGCCAACGCTGTCTTTGACGGCACTGACTGCGTCATGCTCTCTGGCGAGACCGCGTCGGGCCTTTACCCGCTCGAGGCCGTCCAGGTCATGGCCCGCATTTGCGTCGAGTCGGAGGCCGCGCTCTCCTTCCGTGAGCGTTTCGAGAAGACCCGCGCCACCCAGCTCGCCCTCACCCCGGTCATCAACCACGCCGAGGCCATCGCCTCGTCGGCCGTCAAGACCGCCACCGACATCGGTGCCAAGCTCATCGTTGTCCTCACCGAGACCGGCCGCACCGCCCGCCTCCTCTCCAAGTACTTCCCCGAGGCTGTCATCCTCGCCATCACCGCCTCGCCCAAGACCGCCGCCCAGCTCCTTCTCACCCGCTCCGTCACCCCCATCAAGGTCAACCAGATCGACGTCAACGACAACGTCATCCGCGCTGCCCTCTTTGAGGCCGTTGACTCGCAGATGATCGAGTCGGGCGACGCCGTCGTCGTCGTCTCGGGCACCATCGTCGGCCAGTCGGGCGCGACCAACACCCTCCGCACCCTTGTTGTCCCGTAGTTGGCGGATCATGTTTTAAAGCTATGCCTCTCCCCTTTGCTCTCCTTTTCCCGTGCGCTCCGGTCTATATTGGTGCGCTGCGGTGTGAGATGGTCTCGGCCCAGCCCATTCACAGATCATCGTTGAGGATGAACCTGTTGCCCTCCGACTGACGGCCGTAGTACACATACTTGGAGACGCCAAAGCGGGCGCCGCCGGGCTTGTTCTGCGGCTTGTCGTCGGGCAGGGTGTCGAGGCCGGGAGCGGCAGCGGGATCGTCGCCGGGCGGCTGCGAGTCGCCGGTTGAGGCGACGACGGGCGACTTTGGCCTTGCGACGCGCATAAACTTGCCGATACGTGCCGCCTCGTCGCGCTCGCTTTGCGTCACCTCTGTCGAGTCGAGAAAGCCGAGGTTGGGGATGCGATGCAGGACGTAGAGGCGGTAGCGGGCATAGTCCGAGTCGTCCTTCTCCGAGTTGAAGATCGGCGTGGGGCAGCACGGGTTCTTGAGCAGCGAGAGGTAGCGGAGGCGGGGATAGTGCGACTCGATAAACTCCAGCAGCGTATCGATGTCGGTCACATGATTGTTGTTGAGGGTGAGGGTATCCAGCTCGGGGGCGTTCGGAGGGAGGCAGAGACCGTCATCGGTCACCTCGTTGTTGTCCACCACCAGCGACTTGAGCGCCACAAATCCATCCAGCCCATCAAGCGACTGCAGACAGTTGTACGAGAGGTCAAGCGTCGCCGCATCGCCGCCATACGCGTCGCCAAAGCCTTCGGGAACAGCACTCCAGTCCAGCCCGGCGCAATTGACCTCGGCCCCGCTCACGCGCACGCCCTCGAACCCAGCAGACATGGCGGTGGGGGGTGGGGGTGGGGGTGTTGGGGAGTGGGGGTGGTGGGGAGTGGGGGGGGTAGGGGGGAGAGGGTAGGGGTGAGGGGTACGGGGGGAGGGGGGGGGCGTCGGGAGAGGGGTTGGTGGTGGTGGTGGGTGTCAAGGAGGTCGTCGGTTGGTCGGTCGGTCGGTCGGTCGGTCGGTCGGTCGGTCGCAGCCGGTTGGTCGCGGCCAGATGGTCGGTCGCGGCCAGGTGGTCAGAGAGTCGGCTGAAAGCTTTTACGAAGAGAACATCTTGGCGTACATCTTCTTCTGCTGGGCCTTGGCCTTCTTGCGGTGGGCGGCAATCTTCTTGAGCTCGCGCTTGACGGCGGCAGACTCGGGATCGACGGCGAGCGCGGCCTTAAAGTCGGACTCGGCGGCGTCGTAGTTCTTGAGCGCGGCGTGGCAGCAGCCGCGGCGGTGGAGGGCCTTGACGTTCTGCGACTGACCGGCGAGAGACTCGAGGACCTCTGTGGTGTCATCGATGGCCTCGTCGTACTTGGCAAGGTGGAAGTAGCACATGGCGCGGTTGATGAGCGGCGAGACGAGGGCGGCGTCGCTGTCGGCGTCGTCGGACGACTTGAGGTAGCGAATGGCCTTGGCGTACTTTGCGATGGCGGCATCAAAGGCCTTGGCCTTGAACAGCTCGTTACCCTGGAGGCGGAGCGTGTTGGCGATGTCAACGGCCTTGTCGGAGCCGTCGTAGTCGTCCGGGTACTTGGGGTACGGGTCGTTGGGGTCCGACGAGTTGACGATGCCGTCGTCGGCGCCCGGCGCGAGCTCACCGCAGTCCTCGATGACGACAGCATCGATGGGACGGTCGTCGGCGGTCTCGAGGGCCTCGATCTCGCGGACGACGCCCATGCCCTTGAGGACCTCGCCAAAGACAACATGCTTGCCGTCGAGGTGTGGCGTGGGAACGGTGGTGACAAAGAACTGCGAGCCGTTGGTGCCCGGCCCGGCGTTGGCCATGGAGAGCAGGCCCGGCTTGGTGTGCATGACCTCAAAGTTCTCGTCCTCAAACTTGGCACCGTAGATCGACTCGCCGCCGGTTCCGTTGTGGTTGGTAAAGTCGCCACCCTGGATCATAAAATCCTCGATGACGCGGTGGAAGGTCGAGCCCTTGTACGACAGAGCCTTGCCGGACTCGCCAACGCCCTTCTCGCCGGTGCAGAGCGCACGGAAGTTCTCCGACGTCTTGGGCGTGATGTCGGTGTAGAGCTTGAACACGATGCGGCCGGCCGGCACGCCGCCGATGGAGATGTCGAAGAATGTCCGCACGTCAGACTTGGACTCGGCAGCCATGGTTCTGTGTTCGAGGGTCAGAGTTAGGGTCAGGATTGGCAGTAGACGTATCGCAGCCGAGGCCGAGGCCGAGGTCGAGGTAAAGGAATGCATCGCAGCCGCGGCCGACGCAGAACGCATCGCATCGCAGCCAACACAGGGGACGCATCGCAGCCGACACAAAGGGCCGACACAGGGGACACAGGGGGGGGATGCATCGCAGCCGACACAGCCGACACAGCCGACACAAAGGGCCGACACAGCCGACACAGCCGACACAGCAGACACAGCAGACACAGTCGACACAGTCGACACAGCAGACACAGCCGACGCAACGCCCACCGCAACGCCCACCGCAACGCCCACCGCAACCAGCACCACATCCACATCCACATCCACATCCACATCCACATCCACATCCACATCCACATCCACATCCACATCCACATCCACCACACACCCCAACCATGGCCCAATCCCCAACCATCTCCCAATCCCCATGAGTTCCCCTTCCCCTTCCACCTCTTCCCCTTCCACCAGTGCTTCACGAAGACTCGATCCCCCCTCCCCCTCCCCCTCACCACACACACACACACACACACACACACACACACACACACACACACACACACACACACAAACACACACACAGCACACATGTGACCATCACTGCGTCACCAACACATACATGTACTGCGAGATGGTATCGAGTTGGGTGATGGTCCCCGTCGCAGTCAGCTCGCTCGACTGGCCTCATTGTGGTCGACGTCGTTGTTTACGTTTGAGCGAAGGTGCCTCTCTCACTCGGTCTCCAGATCCTCGACGGTCATGCCGGCGAGCGCGTTGTCAATCTGGCCCTCAAAGGCATCGAGCGCCTCGAGCTGGGCTTGCTTGTCGGCGGAGAGGGTCGGTGCCGGTGAGGGCTGCGGTGGCGGGCCGGTCCGTGCGCCCATGCGAAGCTCGTCGAGCGCCATGAGCACCTTGCTCTTGAAGGCCCGCAGGTCGGCGTCGCGCTCGCGGAGCTTGGCAGTGTACTCGACCTGCACCGCCGCCGTCCGCCGCTCCACCGCCGCCGCAATCGCCGACTGGACGCCCGGCGAGAGCTCGACCGCCGACGCTGCGCCGGAGCCGGCCCCGCCGCTCGACGCGAGCATGGAGCTCACCCGCGCCTCCACCCGCTTCTCCAGCACCTTGAGGTTCGACTTTTGGTTCTCGTGAAGCTTCTTGAGGTTGGCATACTGCTCCTTGCGGACGTCGCGGAGCGAGGTCTTGAGCGTCGCCACGGCAAACCGCAGCTCGTCGAGCTCGCTGCTCGCCCCCGCAGCACCCGCAGCACCGCCGCTCGACGCCGCCGCCACCTCGAGCTCGTCCATCCGCGTCTCGACCCTCGCCAGCTTGGCCTCGAGCGCCGCAGTCGCCTCAAAGCTGCCCGCGCCGGCGCCCGACGACGCCATCGACGCGTTGGCCGCCTCGGTCTGCAGGCTCGCCACCGTGTCCTCCACCAGCTCGAGCCGCGACGCGAACTCCGCCACTGACTCCTCCATGGCCCGGATCGAGGCCCGCGACGGCGACACGCCCGCTCCACCATCTCCACTTCGCCCGCCGCTGCCGCTGCCGCTCGCTCCGCCCGCCGCCGGCACAGACACTGCGTGGCCGTGCCGGAGGAGGACCAGCCGCATTCGCAGGTCCTCGATCTGGGCCTGGAGCGGGACAACCCGTGAGTCGACCTCGGCCTTGACCGACTCCTCTACAACCTCGGTCGTCTCGGCGGTGTGCGACTGGAGCAGCCGCGCGACCTCGTCGATAAAGGCGTCGCCGCGGAGGCCTGCCAGGTTCGACGCCAGCTCGGTCGCCGCCTCGCCGCTTCGGCGCTCCGGCTCGGTCGACAGGTACCACACCGCGCCCGAGAGCGAGTTGGTCTCGCTCAGCCCGCCAAAGGTGATAAACGAGCCGTCGACCACCGTGGCAGCGTGGTCAAAGACCGGCGACGGTGAGAGCACCCCGCCGGTGACCTCGACCCCGCGCGCCGTCGCCTCAACCCGCTCCCACCGGTTCTCGGCCACCCGGTAGAGCCACGCGTCCTCGAGCACCGACGCCCCGCGCCCGCCAAACACAACCAGGTTGCCGCCCACCTCGGCCGCGACGTGGCCCGTCCGCCGCTGCGGCCGCTCGCCCACAGGGTCCAGCACCTCCCACGCAAACGTCACCGGGTCCAGCCGCCACAAGTCACCGAGCCGGCCAGCCTCCGAGAACCCGCCAAAGCAGTAGACCGAGCCGGCCACCACCGTGAGCGTGTGCCCGTACCGCGGCGCAGGCGTGGCGCCCATCGGCATGACCTCAGTCCACGACTTGGACGCCACGTCGTAGGCCCACAGTTCGCCGTCGAGCGCTGTCCCCGTGCTCACGCTCGGGAACCGGTCCGCCCCGCCGTGCACAAGCATCACTCCGTCGTAGTACACCGCCGCGTGCCCGTACCGCGGCGACGGAACCGGCGCCGACGGCTGGACCGCAAACCGGGTCCACTCCCACTCGTCGATGTCCAGCCGCCACAGATCGTTGAACGCCCGCACGCCCGACTCGCCGCCAAAGACCAGCATGCCACCAGCGCCGTCGCCCACGGCAGAGTGGCCAAACCGCCGCGATGGCGTCGCCTGTGCCGTCTGCGGCGCCACCCGCCGCCACCGCAGCGTCTCCGAGTTGAACACCCACATGTCCTCCTGCGCCGACGCCGCCCATCCGCCAAACACCACCACCTCGCTCCCGTGCGCCACCGCAGAATGCCCTCTCCGCTTCACCGCCGTCATATGTGCGTTCGGCACCTTGTGCCACGACAGCGCCGCGTGTCCCACCCGCGCCTCACTGTGCCTCCGCCCGTAAATTCCCGGAATGCCCCAACGCCCGAATGTCCGCACACCACACATCCCCAAAAATAATCCATCAATGAGTCGTGCATGTACACACCTCCGCCCCATGTCCACCAAGTCAGCCGAGCCGTCTACCTGGGTCAGCAGAGCCGTGCCCGTCGTCGGCACCTCCCCCCCCCCTCTCCCCTCACCCTCCACCTCCCCCCCCTCCCCTCACCCCCCCTCGTACTGTCCACAAGCACACACGTACGACATGGTGTTCTTGGTCACCACAGACAGTGGTGGGTCAAGTGGCTGGCGGCAGGGGTGCGGCTTGCAGGGTGCGGTGTGAGGGGGGGGGAGCGGAGGTGCCAGTGGCTGGGAGCCGTTCGCACTGAAACTGCTACCTTTGTACGCAATGGCAAATTAATCGTTGCTGACGGAGCGCTGGCTTTGGCGAGCAGGCAAGCAGGCGATAGACGTCAAGGTGGACTAGTCAGGGTCAGAGGGAACGACGGCAAGGGGGAACGGGGGGGGGGGGGCGGGGGGGGGAGGGGAGGGTAGTGAGTGATATTGGAT
>NW_013657614.1:28533-32742 GCF_000142905.1 Thecamonas trahens ATCC 50062
GCGACGGTGGGGGGGGGAGGGGGAGGGGTATGATGATGTGATGCTGGTAAGCATTGCAGCTTGCGAGCAATCGTGGTGCTATCGTCAACGATGTGAGGTGAGCAAAATCGCCTCACCGGCAGTAGAGGCAACGATGAGAGCAACTACAAACGTGTCAAGCGAAATCAAGACACTCGCCCACGTTCCAGCTGTTGTAGTCTGACTTGCCAAGCAACTGGTGATGGTAACAGAGATACATCAGCAGCCTTGCAAGAGGAACGGTTTGGCTTGCAAATAATACCACAAACCCGCCGACAGTTGATCATGCGCTTGCAGCCAACACCACCCCCCTCTTCCGCCCACACCTCTGCATCTGTTTCTCATCGCCTCCCTCTGCTCCCTCCACTACCTCGATGATGCGATGGGGAAGCCATTGATGTGCACAGCGCCACCATCTGTGTCTCTATCCCGCCGCTAGATGCCATCGATCTCTTTCAACGCCACCTTCTCACTGCCACAGATGCCCACCATGTTGGTGATCGCGAGCACATCATGATCACATCGCTCTGGTGCCACTGTGCTGGCTATGGCTGATCTGATGTGCTGATGTCGTCCACGATGACTCGCCCATGTGCAGACAGCAATGCACACTGATCGCATTCGCCAGCCTACCGACGGCCAGCGTCGGGCACCCGGGCCGGGCGGACTCCTGTCAGCTGCCACGGCTGGAGGGGTCAGCTGGGGTAGAAGGCCACCACTGCACTCTGAGAGAGTGTTCTCTGGCGGAGATGCAGGTATCTGACGATGTTACCCTCGGCCTCTCCTTCCTTGGCTCTAACATGATCACAGACGACGGGACAACCGCCCTTGTCCAGGCTGCCTTTGCCGTCCTCACCAAGAAGCTGGACGAGTCGGCCATCTACGGTACAACCTCCACAGACTCACCCACAGCACCCACATTCCTGCCACACATACCATGTCATTCTCCACACAATTCTCTATCTTCCCATACCCCCTACATACACTGTAACCCCTTTACGTACTCACACCAACCGGCTCGCCCCCCCCCCCCCCCCTCCCGCCTCCCACGTCCGCCTCGTGACCGCCCGCCTCCCCGACCAACACGCTGGAATCGGACTGCGTATCAACAGGCTCGGCTGCGCTGGGAGAGGTCGACCCTGCGGCACTCAAGCAGATGTACCACGCCCTGACGGCGGTGATTCTCGAGGGTGCCAAGCGCAATCTCGATGCTGACGTCGCATGCGCACCGCTGGAGGAGGCGGGCGTGCCTGAGGCGCGCATTAACGCCTTCTCCACACTCTACGGCAAGTGCCTCGGCATGCTCCGCGAGATCTTGTTCTCGGCCGGCTTCAACTACCCGCACGTTGTCGACGCCCAGTGGCGCCTCGACTACGTGATCAAGGACTCGAACCTCGAGAAAATCGACGAGATCCACTACGCCGTCGCCCTCATCACCGAGAACGGCGGCGACTTTGAGGACGAGCTCCTCGCCGGTAACCCGGCCACTCTTGACGGTATCGTCAAGCTCGGCTCCGAAGCCTCCTCCTCCCACGTCGGCAACGGCACCGGCCGCAAGGTCGAGTTCACCTGCTCCCGCGAGCAGCTCGAAGACCTCGTCATCACCCTCCGTGATGCCACCAAGCAGATGGAGCGCATCATCGAGGACGAGTAACACCTCCTCCCCACCCCCCTTCTCCATACCCCCCTTCCCGCCCCTCCACACCACCACTAAAAAATTTAGGCTCTGCGCCCCCCCACCCCCCCTCCCCTCCTTGCCCAACCATCGGTAGAAACGTCCACCCCGACAAAGCGACTCGCCGGCCACCCGCCGACTGGCCCGGCCCACCCCTCTCCACCTCCCCACCCCACCCCCCCCACACACCAGAGTCATGACCCGTGACTCTGAGCTCCTCACCCTCGTGGTGCAGTATCTGGAGGAGCTTGGGCTCACCTCTTCCGCAAGACATGTGGCTGACTCGGCTGCTGCTGCCCGCCTCCTCACCGCTGGTCGGAGCTGGACTGGCGAGGGCATACCACTGACTGTGCCTTCTCCGTCATCATCATCACCATCATCATCACATACCAATGCTATGGACATTGTCTCTGCCAGCTCGAACGCTCCTCGTATCGCTCCTCGCCTCGCCCCGCTCCTTCCAAAGGGCCGCCTCGTCGCTATGGCTGACGCCGTCCTCGCTGCGGCGGCTCGCCTCAACTCGGCCTTTCCTCAGAACCTGGCCTCACTGCTGGCGGTGGGTAGGCTTGATCCGATCACCGCTATTGTCGACACAGAGGCGACAAAGTCAAGCTCGTCTGCCAGCCCATCGGCTGCTCTTCTCTCTGCGAGCAAGATGCTCCGCCAACGGAGCGTGTACGGACAGGCTGAGCGCGGACAGGCGTGGCTTAACCCGACACGGTTTGTCTCACGCCTCCAGCGGGTCTACTCGACTCGTGGGCACATCAAGGATGCGTATTGTCTCAAGTTTGACCGGTCATCGCGGCGGATTGTGACCGGTGCCGACGACAGACTGGTCAAGGTGTGGAACGCGAGGACTGGCCGACTGCTGCTCACTCTCCGCGGCGCCATCCATGACATCACCGACCTGGCATGCTCGCTCGACAACAGATTTGTGGCGGCATCGTCCAACGGCGAGGGCCTCGTCAACGACATCCGGGTGTGGGACCTGGCCACTGGCGAGGCCAAGGCTGTGCTCCTCGGCCACTCTCAGGACATCAACAGTATCGCCTTTGTCCCCTCGCCGCTTGCCGACACGTACCGTCTCGTCTCCATCTCGTCCGACGGCTCGGTGCGGATCTGGACCTCGGGTCCGGACGGCGAGTTTGCCGCCCATCCGCTGGTGGTTCTCCCCACTGGACCGGGCGCCGAGCCCATCCGCGACTCGCAGCTGATGGCGCTCGACGTCGACCCGACCGGGACTCGCTTGGCGGTCGGCAACCACCTCGGCCACGTCTTTGTCTACAACCTTGCCTCCCGCCGTCCGACCCTTCTTGCCGCGCTTCCGGCTCACGCCCACCGGATCATGTCCATCAAGTTCTCGCCACGCGGCGATGCGCTCCTCACCGCCGCCCGCAACTCAACGGCCGCCGTATGGACCGAGGATCCAGACGCGCCGGGCACCTTTGCCGTAGCCCGCTTTGGCGAAGGCCGTGGCTACGACACGATCGTCGCCGAGTGGGCTGGCCGCCACGCCTCGCTCGTCATCACCGCCACGTCAGACCACGCTGTTCGTGTCTACGACGCCACCACTGGCGCCCTGCGCCACACCCTCCGCGGCCACGAGCAGGATGCACTCGTCATCCAAGCTCACCCGACGCTTCCCAACCTGGTCGCCACTGGCGGGCAGGCGGGCGAGTCATCCTGTGGGACGTTCAGCGCGGCTCGCAGCTGACCATCTTTGAGGAGCTCGATCCCATCGACGACATCTCGTTCTCGCCCGACGGCACCTCACTCGCCGCCATCTCACTCCTTGGCGTCATTTTCTTCTACCAAGTCGGCCCCTGTCTCCGCGACTACCGCGACATTCCGCCCGAGCAGTTTACCACCGATGACTACAAGCCGCTTGTCCGTGACATCAACTCGTGGGTCCTCGACGCTGCCTCCCAGCGCCCACCACATGCTCTTCCGCCGGCACCGCGCTGCGACATGGCGGGCGTCGAGTACGATACCCAGCCGCACCCGAGCGAGCTCGTGCCGTCGCCGTCGCTCGCGCTCGCTCCCACAGACCTCGCCCGTGCAGCCGCCCGCCTCGCGGCGCTCCGAAACTACCGCGGCTCTGATGACGATGTGGCACACCGCCGCGCGGTGATCGCGACTGTCCGTGCCGCTGCAGCCGGCACGCCCTCTGCACCATCGTCCCGCAGCGGAGAGACCGACGTGCTGACCGCACCATTTACAGTTGTCGACGCTGCGGCCGCCTTTGCCGCGCTGCTGCGCAATCCGCCGCGCCGCCGGCAGCGCGCTTCACCACGCCGCTCCGCCGCCGACCGTCGTGTCACCGCCGAGGAGGAAGCCATTGCCGAGGTTGTCGCCGCGGGGCGGCGGGTCCACACCACCCGCTCAGGCCGCGTGGCACGGACCACGTTCTCGGCCGAGGAGCTCAACCGGTTCGAGGGTCTCTCCGGCTCGGGCTCGGGCTCGGGCTCAGGCTCGGGCGGGCGCGGATCACGGGCGAGCGAACCGGCGGCGGCGCG
>NW_013657614.1:33119-34975 GCF_000142905.1 Thecamonas trahens ATCC 50062
GACATGGCGCTGTCGGCACTCTCGTCGCGGCGGAGAGAGGGCAGCGCGGACGGCGGCGCGGGCGGCGGCCGCCGCCGAGCCTACTCGACGGTCGTCACGGCGGCGGGCAGCTCGGTCGTGGCGTGATGCGCTCTCGTCGAGTTCGTCGTCCGAGTCGTCGTTTGGCTCTGCGCCGCGCCGCGAGCGGAAGCGTGCGCGAACAACGACAACAGCAACGACTGCACGCGGCGGCGCACGCGGTGGCGGCGCACGCGGGCGGGCCCAGCCATCGGCCATGCTCGTCTTCCCCGACTGGCTGACCACCCGCAGCCCGCCGCACCGCTACGTGCCGCAACTTGGCGACCGCGTCATCTACGCCATTCAAGGCCACACAGCGTACCTAGAGAGCCACCCGTCGGATTTTGTCCCGCTGTGGGACCTTGCGCCGTCCCTCCCAGGCACCGGCGTCGTTCCAGCCGAAGTTGTCGAGCTCAAGTGGCAGTGCAACGAGCGGCGGACAGTCCACCTCGGTCTGCGCATCGAGAGCGACGAGATGCCGCGGGCCTCGCGGGCGCTGCAGAACATCGATGTGCTCTGGATCGAGTACGATCCGGGCGTCGAGGGCGTGGCCGACTTTCTCCTCCTCCGCGAGCAGGTCCTCGCCGCCGAGGCCAGGCTCGGCGCGCACAACGCCGCGCAGCAGCCGCCGCTCGTTGCTGTCTACTACGAGGACATGGCCAAGCTGTACCTGGGGCGACTCGCGGGGCGGACCGTGGCCGATCCGCGGTACCCGCACTCGCCGTGGGAGTCGGTCGAAATCAATTGGCTCTCAGACGCAGCGCCAACCGCCGTCTCGCCGTGGGAAGTTGTGCCTTGGACCGCGGTGGCGGCCGTCCTCGGCGCCGACGCCGACAGCACCGCGCCGGAGCTCGATTGCAGCGAGGCGCAGTACGCTGCGCTCCAGAACCACATGTGGCAGCGCGCCGAGCTGGACCGAGCGCGCGCCGAGCGCGTCACGACTGCCATTGCTGCCGCCCTCCAGGACAACGACTTTGCCATCGCGGTCGACGCCTTCCGCATGCCGGTTGACGTCTCCGACTTTCCGCTCTACCCCAACCTCGTCACCGCTCCGTCTGACCTCACCACCATTCTCGCCCGGCTCCGCTCCGGCTACTACCGCACCTCGCAGGCGCTTGAGTTTGACATGCGCCGCATCGGCGCCGCCGCCGCAGAGTTCAACGCGCCCGACTCGCTCATTGTCCGCGTCGCCGCTGCGCTCTCGGACGGCCTGCTTGCCCTCGTCCACAACAGTGACGCCACCTTGCTCCGGGTCGACTTTGCCACCGCCGAGGGCATCGTCGCCTCGGACGACTCGGACAACGAGCCGCTCTCTGCCCCGCCTGCCCCGCCTGCCCCGCCGTCGGAGCGCCCCAAGCGGAACCGCAGCCCACCAGCGGACGCCGTGCCCGCCGATCAACCGCCAGCCAAGCGGGCACGTCCGCTCTCGCCCGCCGCATCCGTGCCTCCGGTTCCCGCCGCCGCCGCCGCCGCCCCACCTCGTCGCGCAATCAAGCTGCGCCTCCCCGCGCAGGGCAATGTCGCCGCCGCCGACTCGGACTCGGAGTCATCAGCCTCGATCTCGTCGTCGTCAGCCTCGTCATCTGCTGGCGAGTCCTCGTACGGCCATGCCGACGGCGACGATGATGACGACGCCTCAGAGTCATCATGGGCTTAGCGACCGCAAAAAATGAAGACATTGTCATCGCCGTCCTCACCAAAACTGTTGCCAACAACTGGCATAATGTGTACGAACAACCGCCACCAACAATAATTGTAAGCGCATTCGACCAATTTTTTGGTCATCCCCCCCCCCCCCC
>NW_013657614.1:35417-36567 GCF_000142905.1 Thecamonas trahens ATCC 50062
TCACACAATGGCCAACCCCCAACACTCCGGTCACCGCTCCGGACACGGTTGAGAACATGGCCAACGACAACCAGGTCGACCAGGTCGACCAGGACGAGCAGGACGACCAGGACGACCAGAACGAGCAGGACGAGCAGGACGAGCAGTACAACGACCACGATGGCGACCAGGGCGATGAGTCGGGCCCGAGCATGGAGGAATACGTGCTGGAGATGGTGGACGCAGGGCTGTATGCGCTGGGCAATGGCGACAGTGAAACGGCGCTGAGGACACTCTCGGCGGCGGAGAGCGTGACGAGCATCAAAAAGTGGCGGCGACGGACAGACGAGCCGGCTGTCATCCGCAAGGCTGTGCGAGCACAGGCTCTTCTTGCTCTGGCTCGCTATTATGCTGAGCGTGCCCAGTGTCATGCTGCTCTTGAGTATGCAAACAAGGCGTACAAGATCGAACTCGGCTTGGACGAGTGCTACGCTCCCGAGCGGACGCATCTGCTGCTGGCCTCGCTCCTGGCCCGGACTCGCAATCCGGCCGCTGCTATTCGCCACTACCAGATGGCTCTGGTTGCTATGGGGCCAGAGCCGCATCCGGAGCTTGCTGCCATGGCTCATCACAACATCGGGCTCGAGCTGGAGCGGATGGGCAACATCCCTGCCGCGCTCAAGGCCCACGCCAACGCCGTCGACGCCGCGACCTCGGCGCTCGGCGCAGACCACCCCACCACCGCTGCGGTGGTTGCCGAGGAAGCGGCGGCCAAGGCTCGTGCAGCTGCGGCCCGCCGCCGCCGCGACAAGTCGTCGGCGGTCCCGCGAGTTGCGCATGGGCACCCCCTCGCGCCCATTGACTCCGCTACCGCCGAGGTCTCACCCTACGCCGGCGAGGGCGGGAGCCCCGACGAGAGGCCGCGGACCGGGCGGATCGACGTCGAGCCGCCGCTCATTCCGCTGCTCGGCGTCGAGGCCGACGACGCTGTCGGCGGCGGCACCAGCGACGAGACGAGCTCGCCGCAGCGGCGGCAGACCCGCCCACGGCCACCGGCCGGACAGTCGAGCGGCCGGCCGGCTGCCCGGCGGCGCCGGCAGCGGCGCGTCGGGCTGCCCGGCCGACGAGCAGCCGATACTGCAGGCGGGCCAGAGTCGAAGCGGCTGATTGG
>NW_013657614.1:36715-46721 GCF_000142905.1 Thecamonas trahens ATCC 50062
GCTTTATCTCTATCGCCGGCGGCGCGGGCCGACGAGGCAGCCGACACTGCAAGCGGGCCAGAGCCGAAGCGGCTGATTGGCCAGTTGCGGGTCCACATTGTCTCGGCCAACATCTTGTCTGCTGCGGCGGCGCGCGCATCGGTGGAGACCGACGCGTCGGGCAAGGTCCTCGCCAACAGCTTTTCGCCGTACTGCGTAGCGTTTGTGGGCAGCGCGGAGGAGCGGACGCCTGTGGCGCGCGACACGCTCACGCCGCAGTTTGGCGGCGACGACATGGTGTTTGAGCTGAGCGGCGGCGCAACCGCGCTCGACCTCGCGCTCTTTGACGCACAGGACGACGCCAAGGACCCGTGCCTCGGCGCCGGCTCGATCGCGCTGTGGGAGCTGCATCTCGATGGGCGGCGGAACAACGTGGTGGTCGACCTCGACGCCGACGCTGGCCAGATCCGCGCCTGGACCGAGCTTGTGCTTGCGCCGGAGGCCTTTGCTGACGAGGAGGAGGTCTCGGCAGCCGAGGCCGACGCGGCGGCGACTCGGATCCAGGCGACGTGGCGCGGGCATGCGGCGCGGTCGCGGCTGCGTGCTGCGCGCGCGGCAGCGGCACGGGCGTCGTGGCGTGGTCCAGTGCTGGTCAACGTCATCGAGGCTCGCGACCTGCCGACCAAAACGCCGGTCCTCTGCACGGCGACGGCAGGCAAGGTGACGTTTGCCACCGAGCGGCGCGGCCCGCCAACGGCGCCGGTGTGGAACGAGGCCTTTGTGTTTGGCCTCGCCGGCACCGAGGCTGCGCTCGACGTCTCGCTCTATGAGGCAAACAAGGTCAAGGGCAAGCCATTGGCGCGCGGGCGGCTCGAGCTGAGCGGGCTTGAGACCCGTGGCGTCCGTAATGATGTATGGCTGGCCATGGCCGGTCGGAAGAAGAATTCGGCCGCCGGCGAGGTCCGCGTAGCCATCATCCACCGTCCGTCGCGCGAGCAGGTGCCGGCTGGCGCGCATGTCCGCACCTCGGAGCGCGTGGCCGAGTCAGAGACCGGCGAGGAAGTGGTGTGGGAAGGCAAGATGCTGGTGCGGGTCATCGAGGCACGGTACACCAATGGCCGGGTCGGAGCGTGCAAAGTTGACGTCCAGGGCCAAGCCGAGACAACCCGGCTGGTGACCAAGACGACGACGCCCGAGTGGAACGACGCATTTATCTTTGACCTCGACGGCACCGACGGCGTCATCAACGTCCGGCTGCTGGACCTCAAGGGGAAGAAGAGCCTGGCAGTGGGGCATATTCCGGTCTCGATGCTCCTCGACAACGGGGCGTCCAACGACCTGTGGTTTGAGTTTGACGGCTACGACGGGCAAGTCCGACTCGACATTGTCCACAACCCGACACAGGCGCAGATCGACGAGGCGCTTCTTGCCGGCATGTGGTCAGGGCGGATTCTTGTCCGGGTTCTCCGCGCCTCCAAGGTGGCGACCAACGTGGCGTGTGCGGTCGAGCTGAACGGCGACCGCCAGCGGACGCGGCTGACCGAAGAGGCCGAGTGGGACGAGGGCTTCATTTTTGAGCTGGAGCCGACCCGCGAGCCTACCGTCGACTTTCGGGTGGTCAAGGTCGACGACGGCGTCATCGCGTCGGGCGTGCTGGAGCTGACCGAGCTCAAGCGCGACGGCGTGGTCAACCGGTGTAACGTCAAACTGACCGGCGGACGCAAGGGCGCGGCACTTGACGCCATTGTTGTCCACGACCCGTCCGAGGAGGAGCTCCGCGGTGTGACGGCACGGCAAGAGGAGCTGGCGGCGCAGGCGGCGGCCGAGGTGGCCGTCCGCGAGGCCGCCGCCCGTGCCGCGGCCGAGGCTGCTGCTCGCGCTGAGGCTGAGGCGGCAGCACGGCGGGCTGCGGCCCAGGCTGCATGGACCGGTCCGGTACTGGTCCGGGTCCTCTCTGCCCGCAATGTCCCCCAGGGCGACACGTTCAGCAAGTCGGATGCATACTGCGTGGTGCGGGTCCAGGGCGAGAAGGCGCAGACGCGGGTGGTTGGCAATGCCGCAGATCCGGTGTGGAACGAGGCCTTTGAGTTTGAGCTCGACGGAACGGACTCGACGCTCGCGGTGGCGCTCTACGACGAGGACGCCGACGGCGACGGCGACGATGCGCTTGCGCTCGGGCACATTGACCTGAAGAAGCTGGACAAGGACGGGGCCGAGAACGACGAGTGGTACGCCATCGGCGACGACGGCGGCGAGGTTCATCTTGTCATTGTCCACCATCCGACCGAGGAGACGCTCGCGGCAGCCCGCAAGGCATCCGAGCCGCTTTTGCGTTCGTCGCCGTCGACAGCAGCTTGGACCGGGCCGATCACGGTCCGTGTTGTTGAGGCCAAGAACGTGCCAAAGGGCGACGCGTTCTCGCAGTCGGACGCGCGGTGCGTGCTCGAGCTGCAGGGCGAAGAGCGGCGGACGAGCGTGGTGGCCGACACTGATGCGCCGACGTGGAACGAGGAGTTTGGCTTTGAGCTGGACGGCTCCGACGACACGCTGGCGGTCAAGCTTGTCGACGACGACAACGGGAGCGACGACGTGCTCGCGGTTGGCCACGTGCCGCTGAGGTTGCTCGAACGTGACGGTGTGGTCAACGATCAATGGTATGGCTTTGACGACAGCGATGCTATGGTCCGCCTCGTGGTCGTTCACGGCGCGGAGGCTGCGGGCGAGTCGGCGATGGAGGCCGAGCCCGAGGCCGAGCCCGAGACTGAGGCCGCGCCACAGTCGCAGCCGTGGACCGGACCGATGCTGGTGCGCGTGGTTGAGGCCACGAAGGTTCCCAAGGGTGACACGTTTTCCAAGTCAGACGCGCGGTGTGTGCTCGAGCTGCAGGGCGAAGAGCGGCGGACGAGCGTGGTGGACGACACTGATGCGCCGACGTGGAACGAGGAGTTTGACTTTGAGCTGGACGGCTCCGACGAGACGCTGGCGGTCAAGCTTGTTGATGATGACGATGGAAGTGACGACGTGCTCGCGGTTGGCCACGTGCCGCTGAACATGCTGGAGCGTGATGGCGAGACCGACCAGTGGTACGGATTCGACAACTGTGACGCCATGGTCCGGCTCGTTGTGCTTCACGGCGCAGCCGCCGAGGCACGGCTGGCGGCCGAGGCTGCGACCAAGGCCAAGGCCGAGGAAGAGGCGCGGCTGGCGGCCGAGGAAGAGGCACGGCTGGCGGCCGAGGCTGCGGCCAAGGCCAAGGCCGAGGAAGAGGCACGGCTGGCGGCCGAGGCTGCGGCCAAGGCCAAGGCCGAGGAAGAGGCGCGGCTGGCGGCCGAGGCTGCGGCCAAGGCCAAGGCCGAAGAAGAGGCACGGCTGGCGGCCGAGGCTGCGGCCAAGGCCAAGGCCGAGGAAGAGGCACGGCTGGCGGCCGAGGCTGCGGCCAAGGCCAAGGCCGAGGAAGAGGCACGGCTGGCGGCCGAGGAAGAGGCGCGGCTGGCGGCCGAGGCTGCGGCCAAGGCCAAGGCCGAGGAAGAGGCACGGCTGGCGGCCGAGGAAGAGGCGCGGCTGGCGGCCGAGGCTGCGGCCAAGGCCAAGGCCGAGGAAGAGGCACGGCTGGCGGCCGAGGAAGAGGCACGGCTGGCGGCCGAGGAAGAGGCGCGGCTGGCGGCCGAGGAAGAGGCGCGACTGGCGGCCGAGGCTGCGGCCGCGCCCGAGCCCTGGACTGGACTCACTCGGATCCAGGTTGTCGAGGCCAAGAAGGTGCCCAAGGGTGACGCTTTCTCCAAGTCTGACGCCCGGTGCGTGATCGCGATTCAGGACCAGGAGCGGCGGACCAACGTGGTGGACAACACCGAGGCACCGACATGGAACGAAACGTTCGACTTTGTCCTCGACGGCAGCGACGCCACGCTGGAGGTCAAGCTTGTGGACGATGACGACGGGAGCGATGACGTGCTCGCAGTCGGTCACGTGCCGCTGGGCATGCTGGAGCGCGACGGAGTGGTCAATGACCAGTGGTTCGGCTTTGATAATTGCGAGGCCATTGTCCATCTCATCATCACCCACCGCCCTGCGGCAGAGCCAGCGCTTGCAGCGCCCGCGGCGCCCGTCGCGGCGTCGAGCAGTGCCGAGTGGGCAGGCGACGCCATGGTCCTCGTAGCGTCGGGGAGTGAGCTCCCTGTCGACAGCTACGTTCGGTTGGAGATGGGCGAGACATCGGTGCGAACGAGCCCGGTGACCGGGGCGGCGGCCGAGATCAACGAGGCGTTCCTCATTCCGTCGGACGGAGCAGACACGTCGCTGGCCGTCTTTGTGTGCGATAACAAGACCGACGAAGTCATCTCAGCAGGACAGGTCCCGCTCGAGTCGCTCAAGGCCGACAGCGAGGAGAACGAGCTACAGGCCGGCTTTTCTGACAGCAGCACCGCAGTTAAGCTGTTGGTCATCGCCAACCCGACGGAGGAGCAGATGGCCATGTACATGCACTCGGCGAACTGGACCCCGTGGACCGGTCCGGTTGAGCTGCGGATTGTGGAGGCACTGCATGTCGAGAACAGCGAAGGCGACGATGCAGCGTTCTGCGAGCTGGCCATCCAGGGCCAGACCTTCCTGGCCGGCCCGGCCGTGGTCGGTGACGACCGGCACCCGGTGTGGGACAAGTCGTTTGTGCTCGAGCTCGACGGCTCGACCTCCAAGCTCAAGCTCCGGCTCCTCGACTCAACCAAGAATGCGCTCACCCATGGTCGCATCTCGCTCAAGTACCTCAACCGCGGTGGCGCCGTCAACGACTCATGGCTCGGCTTTGACAAGAAGGACACCCGCATCCACATCATCATCACCCACTATCCGTCGCTGGAGTATGAGTCGGAGTATGGCGGCGACGAAGCAGCCGCGTCAGCGTCGGCATCGGCGTCGGCGTCGGCTGCCGTGTCACCAACCAAGACTGTCGAGTCGCGAGTTTACTAACCCTGGCCCGCAACACAGTACAGTTATCCAAGCACGTTGTTGCGCGCCTCAAATTGAACAACACAGCACACAGGCAAAGTGGGGGGGCGGAGACCGGCCACTTGCACTGGCATGACGGCGGCGGCTGCGCCCACGGCCATGATCACGCCCACGGCCACTCGAACGAGCCGCATGCCCACGAATCGGACGTTGGCACCAAGACCCTTGTCGGTATCGTGTGCTTTTGTCATCGAGAAGATTGGCCGGGCAGGCACGGCCATGGGCACAGCCACGGGGCGCCGACCCCAAACTAGTGCGGTCCCGCCTCGGCTAGAAGCGCCCAATCGGTGTGGCGGCAGTTCCGCTCAAAGCGGACAACCCAGATGCGAGAGAGCGGACGGGAGCCAAGGACAACCACGAGCTGGGGGGTAGACATCCACGCGCCGGCGATGGGCTCGTCGAGCGCGACCGAGACGGAGGCGGTCGACGAGCTTGCCGGCGACGACAGCTCGATGCCAAAGCGGTCTGCCGAGACAGCGACGTCGAGGTCTGTGGACCGAGGAGATGCACACGAGAGTGAGGCGAGGAGCTCGTCCGACGGCGGAGCAAAGTCGAGCACAAGTGTTTCGCGCACCTGGGAAACAAGCGTGTCAAACGAGGCGACAAGCCAGGCGCCCGAGGCATCACAGACGCCGACCGAAAACTCCGTGCGAAGGCCCGAGACGATGAGAGCGATCGGCTCAACAGGGGCCTGCCACGCACCGCGCCATGTGTGCTGTGCGAGGTCAAAGAGGTGGATGCGGTTGGCTGCGTCGAGGGCAACGGCGACCGCAGCAGCGTCCGAGGCCGCCGGCGCCACGTCGGTCCGCCAGCCGGCGCGGGCCGCCGAGGCTCCAAGATGCAGGCCGCGGACAAGGATCCGGTTCCCTGTGTTCTGCTCCGGCTTGGTTCGGGCCTCGCTGAGCGAAGGCGGCGGGAGCGGGAGCGGAGAGTGTGGGCCGAGGTTGACGCCAAACACTGTCTCGGCCATGGTGGAGACGGCGGTGGTGACCACCGGCGTGATGGCTTGCGACGATCCGAGCGACGAGGCCTCGCGTGGCTTGTCGACCCGGAGCAGGGCGATGCCTGCGTCACGGATGCGGGTCTCAAAGGTCTCGGCCATCGAGACAAGCCCAATGTGCCAGTTGGCGATGTGCTGGGTGTACGAGGTGGCGGAGCGGAGCGGAATGTGGACTGGGTTGAGGACGAAGCGAGGCCGCGCGGCGACAAGCTCGTCAAAGACGTCGCGGTTTTCGGCATCAAAGCAAATGAGGATGCCGGCTCGACCAAAGGCGGTGTCGACTACAGTGGTAGATGACCCGGCTTTGAGCGAGGAGGCACCGACGAGCTTGCGCTTGCGGTACGTGGCGAGGACGCAGCCCTCGGGATCAAGGAGGATGGCCTGGCAATAGCTGGCGCCATGTGGCGCGGTCTCGATCCGGGTCCCAAGCAGGGCATAGACACCGTAGCGGCGGATAACACCTGCCACGGTGGCGATGAACGGGAGCTCGTCGAGTGGGGCGCCACGGGCTTCGGCTTGAAGGTCGCTGCGCGAGGCGGTCACCCAGCCCTCGGGAAAGACGACGACGGCTGGCGGTGGGCCGCGGCCGGAAAAGATGGCATCGAGCTCGCGGGTGATAACGTCTTTGGCGTCTGCAGCAAACATGTGGCGGACTTGAAAGGCGAGCGCGTGGACGGCGCCATCGCTGGTGATGGCGGCGGCGTCCGATTCGGAGCTGCGAGCCGCGAAGAGCTCCGATTGATAGGCTGTGAGCTCGTCGAGCGAGATCGGGAAGAGAAAGCTGTTCGATGCAAACGGGGACGATGCAAAGGTGGCCTGGAGCGCCGCGAGGGTTGTGAGCAGCGTGTCGGTGGAGATGACGCTCATACCCGATGCCCAGACCTCGCCCCAGTCGCAGGCGGGCGGAACAGCGGCGCGGACAGCAGCATCAGCGGCAACGAGGTCATCGGCGGTGACTCGGCGGGTGAGGTACGCGAGGGCGCGAGCAATGCCGCGGACAATGGCGGCTTCCTCGTCCGGAGCGAGCGGGACGCCGGCGCAGCTCTCGATAAAGGCGCGGGTCGAGTCCGGCAAGGCGCGTGCGTCGAGGACAGTGGCGACGGCAGCGGTGACCCGGGCGATGTACGCATCAGCATCGCAGGAGGTGCGAGGCGTAGTGACCGCCGAGTCGATGGCGACAACAACGCCGTCGAGCGCGCGGAAGAGGACGTTGCCTGGGTTGCCGTCATTGTCCCACACCTCGCCAAACGGAGCACGGTCCGAGTTGTTTGTCAGCAGATCGGCGACAAGCATATATCCGAGAGCCTCAAGTTGACGCGGCGCAAAGGGACAGTCAGAGATGGCGGCGACGGCCGTCGGCGGAAGATCAAAGTGGGCGAGGAGGCGGGCAGCAAAGTCCGGGCGGAGCGGGAGCTTGTCGAGGGTCACACCGGGCACGTACTCCATGACGGCAAAGTATGGGCGATTGAGATGCTTTTCAACAGCACGAGCAGTGGCATCAGATCCCGTGGCAGCCGTCCGTTCCTTGATAAGCGCCCACTCGCCCGAGTTGTCGGTAAAGCGCACCAGGCGCATGTCCGGCACAGGCATCAGCGGCAGGAGGCTGGCCAGGAGACGATTGGCGAAATACTCTTCGGGCAAAGTGGTTGCCGATTTGACGACAACTGCCTGATCGGCGTGATTGACAACCAGCAGAACACTGCCGGCATCATTGAGCGTCTTGCTTGCGCTCACTGATTCCCATGACCACTCTTGCGGGGCAATGGCTGCCGGTGCGAGGCTGACGGCAGCGACATGCGGAGAGGCAGTTGGCTCGGATGCCGTCGGTGGGCGGTACGTGGCCTTGATGACCCCATCAGGCGGTCCGGGTGGGGGTGGGGGTGGGGGGCCAGAGGTGGGACGCGTGGACGTGGCGGAGGCTGGGCCTGGGCCTGGGCCTGGCGGTGGTGGCGGTGGTGGTGGGGGGGCTGACATGGCCGAGTCAGGTGTGGAACGTCCGAGAACAAATAGTCGATGTTCGAGAAGGAATGGCTGGGTCATGGCTTTACTGCCCGTAGCAGCGACGCTTCCGCGGGCGGCAGGTGCTGCAGCGGGGTGCGGGGGTGTAAGGAGGTGGGGCGGGTGTGACGGATGGCGCAGCGATGTCCATGTCGGCAATGTCCATGTCGGCGAACTCCATGGCGGCAAGGAAACGCTCGACAAGAGCGTCATGCTTGGCGTTGAGGCGCGCAACGCACTCGTCGGCGTCATGCTGGTCATAATCGGCCTTGACGCTGGCCTCGATCTTGGCACGCAAAGCAGAGAGGTCCTTCGGAGTAATGTCCTGCTTCTTGGCGGCCCTGTCAACGCCGGTCCTGGTCGCTCGGTGATGCTTGTCACAGATCTTCAAGGCGAGGACGCCCATGTCGACCACGCCGACCTCGAGAGCAAGCACGGCCTCTTCCAGGCCACTGAAATCAGTGTAACCATCGTAGGCCTCGCGCACAAAGTCCTTGAAAGCGCCCTTGGAAAGGGGCCAGTCACAGCCGGTGTTGTCTTTGGCCAGTTGCAAGCAACGTGCGTGGGCAGCAGCGAGTGGGACAGAGTCCTTTCCGAGGCGCGCCTTTAGCTTCTCCTTGTACATCAAGCCCTCGTCGCCCTGAGTGAGCGGCACAAGCGCGCGCTTGAAAGGACGTGAATCCGAGGCGTTGCCCTGTCCGCGCTTCGAGTTGACCATCTTTGATCTGGAGGTGGGTGAGAGGTTGAGGGACGGTGAGTGAGGATGAGGGGGGGTTTGAGGGAAAAAAATCAACCGGCCCTGTGCGGAGAATTTTCAGTGTGAAAACTTGCCGCACCGCCGGACTCTCAGCCCGCAGTCGTACGGCCCCCGAGCGCAAAAGTGCAAGGGCACACATAGCAAAGTGCAAAAAAACGGCCAGTTTCGACTGACTGCATGTTCTGCAGCCACTTGGTGTGTACACACCGGCCACCACAACCATGACCATGGTCGAGGAGACCACAACCAAGGAAAGAGGCGCATGCCGTGACGCACATGGAGGGAGGAACATGGCCGACTACCATGGCATCCACCATCACTACCACCCCCACATCCACACCACGTACATGCTCTGTAACCGAGTGAGGTGTTGGCGAGTTGGGGTGTGAAGATTATTGCCCTATGGTGTGTGGCATGGCGGGGAAGCGAGGCCATGGGTGGAGGGCAGGAGTGAGGAGGAGGCAATGGTGACGGAGAAGGGACCAGGCACCCAGAGGACGCCCATGGGGTAGGACTGTGGCTTGTGGATGGACTGTGGTGGAGGGTGATGAGGGTGCGGGGGGGGTGTGTCGTCACAGCAAAGAATGACCGGCTTTCTACTGCTGCGGGTGGGCGCAGGCAAGGAGGGAGACGACGGCCTCGTGTCCGTGCAGCACAGCATGGGTACCGGAAAAGCCGGTTGGGGGAGGGGGGAGGGTGGGTGTGTCGTACGGGTGGTGTAGAGGTCATAGGGAAGGCATTGTGTGACTTTCACCTCTACGGCGCGTATACTTGCCGCGCTGTGGCCATGGGGGGGCGTTGGTGTGGTCGTCAGGGTGCCGTGGTGTGCCTCGTCGCTGCCGCAGGGGTCTGCTGGTGGTGCTGGGGTGCCTCTCCGCGCGCAGAAGGCCACGTTCGGCGTACGGCCCGGAATTGCAAATTATTCCTTCCAATGGCTGGGCCACCATTTTTTTGGTCATTTGTTCCATTATTTGTCACTCGATTATCACTCGTTCATTTCGTCATTGTCCAGTTCAATCGTTGGATTTCGGCCATCTTTGCTTGCCAATCGACGCACGGCCGCGAACGCAGCCGTCTGAACGCCAAAACGACGCCGCTGCTGCCACTGACGCCTCCGCAAGGTTAACAACACACACCACGGCACCCTGGCGACCACGCCGAGCCCCCCATGACCATAGCGCGGCAAGTATACGCGCCGTAGAGGTGAAAGTCACATAATGCCTTCCCTATGACCTCTACACCACCCGTACGACATACCCACCCTCCCCCTC
>NW_013657614.1:46821-51709 GCF_000142905.1 Thecamonas trahens ATCC 50062
CGCTCTTTGTTTTCGAGGTGGTGGCTCCAGACACCTGTGGCCGCCGTGCGGCGAAATGGTCAACCAAGCTGGCCAAGGGGGGGGGTGCAGCACAAAAAATATTTTGGCACCCCCCACCCAAACCTTGCTCACCTTTCCCCCCCCCCCCCCCCCGCCGTCCAGTCCAGCATGACCAAGTCTTCCACCTCATCCAAGGCCTCGTCTGCGACACTGAATGAGACATCCGAAGAATACCTCGCAGCTGTGTCTCTCGCTGGGCTTCTCGTGTGGGTATTCAAGGACATCGCTGGTCTGGACGCAATGCCCGTGGTTGTTTTTGTCCCGGCAGCTGTTGCTTGCTTTGCACACGTTTCTCCCCACGTATGGACCCCAGAAGGGCAAGGCTAACGACGCCTTTTCCAATGCACTTCGCTTGGTCAAGCCTGAGATGATCCAGATCTTCCTGTGCGTGCTCAGCCCCGAGTGGAATAGGGATGACGTCATGGTGAGCGGCGCCGATCGCGATGAAGGCTATCAAGGCCATGCTGAGCGACCATCACGGTACCCTGGCCAGCGCGTGCGCCCAGCCGTGTACCAAACAGCTCAAGGCGATTGTCAAGTACCTGGGTGGTGGCTCGCCCAAGGCTATCGAGACCGGGGGCAGCAAGACTGTTACTGGTGGCCCACCGGTGCCGGCTACCTCGCCGCCATCCCAGCCTCTGGACTGGGCCGCGCTGAGTGCTTTAGCGAACAAGTCCGACTGCCGCACTGATGCCGACCCAGCACAGCCTCCGGGCCCGTCTCTGAACGGGGCCTTGGTCGGAGTCATCTTGGCCGAGTTTGACAGCCGCTCTGCTACCTTGGAGGCATGGACACTCTCGTCCACGTCCTCGCGATCAGGCTCGCATGCCTTCACTGGCAGAAAGCGCGGCCGGGATGACGACGACGACGGCAGGCGAGAGTATGAATGCATGGACAAGGAGCTTTGCGAGCTCCAGTCTGACATCCCGCGTTTGGTTATGGAGTCGGTTTGTGTCCTGAAGCACAGGTGAGCCTGGCATGACTGTGGCATCGCGCGATGTCCTCAGTCGCCAGTGCGCAGCGGCCAGCCTGTAGCCGTGCCGTCGCCCACAACCGGTTAAACCTGTCATCTACACCGTCGAAGCAGGTGGTTGGTCTAGGTACAGAGGGGGGGTTTAAGACTAGCCTAGAGCTCTGAGGTCGCCGAAGCAGGTGTCGAGCTCGCACTCGAGCCCGAGCTCGAGCCCGAGCTCGAGCCGGAGCCTGAGCCCGAGCTCGACGAGCATGTTGCCATCCTATACCCATCAACAGTGACATCGTGATGGTCGCTCGAGGTACTCGCCGAGTATGAGAACGAGGCTTCGTCTTCGTGCGACCCGCCATGGGCAGCCACCCGCATCCGCTGCGGGGTGGCGACGTTGAGGTTGAGCAAGAGGTCGACAGCCGAATCAGAGTCTGCGCCGCCAGGCGACGAGGCTTGGAGCTCGCGGAGGCTAGATTGCGAGCGCATTTGGCTGGTTGCCTGCCGCAGCAGCGACGACATGTCATGGTTGCTCCGGTTGGGGACCATGCCATCGACCGATGCCGCCGATGCCGAGTCGTTGAGCATGTCGCGGGCAAGCGTTGCCGAGTCCTCCCGCTGGAGCAACGCGATGGCGTCGACGTCGAGGTCGAGCTGCTCAAGATCAAGGAGCGCGGCGTCGATGTCCTCTTCTGAGCTCGACGATCCGCCCGACCCGGGCTCCTTCCCCGCTTCCACCCGCGCCGCTCGCCGCAGTGCCTCCTGGTGCATGCGGTCGCGCTCCTCGGCCTCCTTTCGCATGTCGGGCACCAACATCCGGTTCTCAAACAGATGCAAGTCGCCGCCGGTCCGCACCTGAGCCGGACCGGGACTCGCGCTCGCTGCCGCCGCACTCGCCGGCGCCACCGGTGCGGTGGCATCCGGCAGCGTCTCGCCACTTGCCGCCCGCGCGGTCTCGGCCGACTGCGCTGCGCTGACTAGTCTGCGGATGGTGTCTTGCCCGCGTGCTTGTGCGGCCACAGCCCGCTCCTCACGCGTCTCCTTCTCTCTTTTCGAGATGGTGCGGATGCAGCACAAGGCAACAACAATGATGATGCAGATGACAAGCGCGAGGATGTACACCATGTGAATCCACCAAGCCATGCCGATGTACGCGTCAATCCACGCGCCCATGCTTTCGCGGCCCGATCCGCCGTCGAGTGGCGTCGAGTCCTTGCAGTTGATGCGAAAGGTAAACAACGCCGATGTGTCGGGGCAGTCGCCTCGGAACACGCCATCGATCAGCTCAAGCCCCACACACGACGCCGTCGCGTTGCACCATCCGCACGTCGTGGTCTCCGCATTCGCTGCCGTACAGAGTCCGCAACGAGGCACCAGCGTACAATCTGATCAAAGCCCGCCACATCGCCCGACAGCCCGCCACACACACACACACACACACACCCGCGAGCACAGCACCCACATCCACATCATCTCCCATGGATGAGTCCAGGACCCCCTCCGCCGCTAACGATTCTGACTATGTTCCACAATCGATGGCAGACGGCGAGCTGATCCCCCCTCTGACGCCCGACTCATCGCCATGACGTACTTGTGCCAGCCGCAGGCACTGTCATGACTAGCAAGCCTAACAGCAACAGCATCACACATATGCGCGGCTGTAAGCCTATAAGCATGCCAACTTTCGCTAGGCCAAGTGTAGTATCACTCTACTCTAACTCCTCTGTCTCGACCGCCGCGTGGGTGATGTGGTGAACAGCGGCGCCAAACCACCGCAATGCCACAACCAACCGCCCGCCCGCCAACCAGCCAACCAACCAACCGACCGCCCGCCAACCAGCCAACCAACCAACCAACCGCTAACCAGCCAACCAACCAACCAACCGACCGCCAACCAGCCAACCAACCGCCAGCCAACCAGCCAACCAACCGCCAGCCACCCGTCGGCAGCCAACCGCCCACCACTCTACCGCCAACCGCCCACCACTCACCCAACCCGCCAACCGCCCACCACTCACCGTCAGCCAACCCGCCAACCGCCTGCCACTCACCGTCAGCCAACCCGCCAACCGCCTGCCACTCCCGACTCTGTCCATGACCACCGCCCGCCGGAGAAAGGGACGCACGACGACACCCACGACGACAACCCCCACCACCACCACCACCACTACCACTACCACCGTCCGCACCCCCACCCCGTCCACGCCGGCCACGCCCCACACCCCAACCTCGCCCATCCCCAACATGTCCGGGAACAACACCAAGACTTCGGACAGCTCTCTCGCCCGCATGCATCTCGCTCGCTCATCGCCACCCGCTGCTGCTCCCGTCGTCGTCTCGGGCGTGTACTCGGCTGCCAAGCTCTCCATCACTCGCCCGCAGGCGTATCCGGTTCCGAGCCGGGCAGACATTGATGACATCGCCGCTCTCGGATCGTTGCCCGTCCCGAGCTCTGCGCCTGGTCTGCCGGGAGATGCTTATGATCCGCCGGCTTCGGCGGCTCTTGCGCAAGACGAGCTGGATGAGCTTGCTGCCCACATCCATGTTGTTGCTCCCGCGCTCGATGCCAAGCTCACTGTAGAGCCGTACTCGCAGCCGGGCCAGAGCCGCGCTCTGCTGGACGCCAGAGGCGTGACTGCCACTGTGGACGATGCTGGCGTTGCCTTTCCGTTTCCAGCTGACGCTGCTGCTGCCGATCCGCTCCCGCTCGCCTTTCGCCTCCCTCCTGCCCGCGTCCCGCACAGCAAGATCAACGCGGCCGCTCCGCGCGCCGGCTGCTGGGACGTGCCGGCGAGTGTGTTGAGCCAGCTGCAGGCCGCCACTGCCGCCCACGTCGACGCCGTCGCCGCTGCCGCCAACCCCAACTCCTCGCGCTCAAAGCGCGACCGCCGCGCCCGCGACGACCACCGTGACGACCGCAACGCTGCGGGCGACCGCGACCGCGATGACCGCGATCGCGACGCCGCCGCCGACGCCGACCCGCGCCGCGGCCCGCGCTCCAAGCGCGAACGTCGGCGATTCTGACCGCCCTACCACATGCGTAAAGCTGAACCATACTGTTGTGCTTGTTATTCTGCGCTCATGCCGGCGCAAACGAGAGCCGCAGATGCCGCCCGCCGAGCGCGACGTCGTTAAGGAGCGCGAGCGCGTTGACCGCGTTGGCGAGAGTAGCAAAGGTGATGAGCGCCCGCCGCTTGCTCTTCATGTGCACCGTGGTCACTGTTCCGCCGCACTGCTCAAAGTGCTGCGCGAGAAGCTCCTCGGTCACGCCAGTCTTGGGCAGGTGCGAGACGAGGAGCATTTCCGACGGCGGCCTGATGCGCTTCTCGAGCGAGTGTGACGCCATGTTGGCCGCAAACGGGTTGAGCGGCGACGCAGAGTACTTGGTCACGATGTACGCGTTGCGGACTGCCTCCAGCGACGTCACGCCGTCCGGCCCGGCCTCCACGCGCAGCATGCCCGAGAAGAGCGGCATGCCGTGGAGGTGCTTGGCCACGAGCTGTGCGTGTTCGGTCATGCCCATCTCCACTAGCACCTTGTCCGGCACTCCGTCGTCGGCCGGGAACCCGATGGCCCGCACATGTCCAAAGCCGCAAAAGATGTTGAAGAGCGTGTCAGCCTCGACCCGAATCTCGTCGAGCCCGGTCACCGCCAGCACCGGCGTCGAGACTCGCTTAAGCGGCTTGATTGGCACCGTGTACGAAGAAATGCCGAGCTTGGCTGGCAGCGACGAGTTGCGGTATATTGGCGGCCGCGCACGTGGGTCCGCGCTTGCGCCACTCACACGCCGCCCACTCTCAGCCCGAGCCGCCGGCCCGGGCGCGTATCCGCTCTCGTGGATCGGCGCCAGCGCCGACGCCACCGGCC
>NW_013657614.1:52802-54228 GCF_000142905.1 Thecamonas trahens ATCC 50062
GAACGCAGCCTCGAGTCTGATTATCTTCATCCAGCGCATGCCTGCTTGGCCCGAAACCATGATGAATGTGAGAAGACGTCGACGAATCGATGTGCCACACGCAGCAAAGTCAGCGAGCGAAATATCGCCAGTCACACGCCGCCAGTGGATCACCGGTGACTGCTCCACAGGGCCGAGCAGCTGCCGCGACGACCCACCTTTGGCCCGCGCCTTGCGCCCAGTGCCGTCTGCCAGCCCGGGGCTCGACGACGCCGGCCGCAGTGCAAACTCGGGTGCCGATGTGTTGAGCCCGCTCGGCTTGGTGTGCATGCCGACTTCCGAGTGGTATGCCTTGAGCGCGTCCGGCGATGACGTGGCAAGCAGTCCCATGGTGGCCGCCTGTGTCCGCGACGGCCGTGGCCGCCCCGCCGCCACGCCGCTGACCGACGACCCGCTGCCGCCGCGCGACCGCGACCCACCGCTGCCGCCCTGGCCGCGCCGTCCGCGCGACCGCTTCCGCCCGCCGCTGCCGCCGCTGCCGCCGCGCCGTGATGCGCCGCTTGGAGACGCAGACTTGCGAGGCATGATGTCTGACGTCGGGTGAGAATCAAATGCGTCCGGTGCCACCAAGACGCGCGGAAGCTCCGGTCCCGTGTCCGAGTCCGAGGCTGTGCTTGCGTCCAAGTTGGCCGAATGAGGTTGCGCTCTCAAGAGAGGCAGCAACAAGGAGAGTGAAGTCGACGCCTGACGCGAGTTTGCCGCGCCCTGTCCGTACGACGACGAGAGGGAAAAGAAGGAGAAGAAGGAGAGAGTCGAAAGGTACGCTCTTGTTGACGCCAGGGGTGACGACGGCCGAGCGGGAGACGATGTAGACGACGAAGAGTCAAAGATCGAGTGACCGAGAGCGGTCAGATAGGCCGACGACTTGGGTACAAAGGTGGCAAAGACGATGCCAAGGACAAAGCTAGATGCGAGCGAGAGAGAAAACAACAGAAACCAGCCAGCAATCAGACTACCTTCCATGCACTGATGTCTGCCTCACGGCACACACCGCAAAGGGTTGAAAAAGTGCGCTGCGCACAGAAAGGATGTCCAGACTGCGGCACCCGGTCACAAAGTGGTGCGTGTCGAGTGGGGCGAGATGAAGAGGTGGAGCGGTGGCGATGTGATTGCACTCACCAGTCGATCAAAGAGTCGTCCGCCGAACCTATGTCCGAGCGAGAGTTATCAAGCAACGGGTCGTCCGTCAGCAACGGGTCGTCCGTCAAGCAGCGAGTCTCCAGCCAGAGCGAGGGAGCGAGAGCTATCGAGCCGAGCAGAGCCGAGTAGAGCCGAGCAGAGCCAAGTAGAGCAGAGCAGAGCCGAGCAGAGACAAGGCCGAACAAAGCCAAGACCAAGCCCAGGCAAACACAGGAAGAAGCACTCACTACTTGTGGTGGTGGTGGTA
>NW_013657614.1:55164-84935 GCF_000142905.1 Thecamonas trahens ATCC 50062
CCACTTTACGTCCATCCCCATACCCCCCCCCCCCCCCCCCCGGCCCCACACACACACACACACGCACACACACCCTCGTACCATGGCCGACGAGCCCGAGCGCAAGTACACCAAGAAGGAGTTGCTGACGCAGCGCGAGCTGGTCTTTGCCCTCAAGGAGGAACTGGCGGAAAAGGTGGTCGAGTTTGAAGCGCACTCGGTCGACTACGATGCCGTGTCATCTGGCGTAGCTGGCGTAGCTGGCTCGGCTGGATCGGCTCCGGCGGCTTGGAGCGAGGAGCAAAAGGCGGCGGCGGTCTCTGCCATCACCGATCTCCGTCACAGGCTCATCACCGAGTCCAACATGCTCAAGCACATGTTCAAAAATCGCGAGCCGTCGCTGAGGCCGCACTCGAAGCGCTCGCGCTCGCGAACAAGGTCGTCGTCGTCGGCCGCAGCTGCTGCTATTCGCTCCAGGAGGGCCCACTCGTCGTCTCGCGTCTCGTCGACCTCGTCGTCCGATGCTAACGATGCAGCGGCGGCCATCGCGGCCGTGGCCGTAGAGGACACCTCCTCGGTCACCCTCTCTACTCTTCCGTCGTACTCCTCGACCACAGCCGCTGGCGGTCCTGCCAACGACTCGATGTACACCTCGTTCGGCTCGACTTCATCTTTCATGCAGCCGCTCACGCACTCGCGCTCCATGCAGGTCTACACCTGGGGCCCGTACGGCTACTCGCTCACCTCACTTCCGGCGCCACTTCATCCCCCTCCTGCCGCCCCTGCCTCCAATCCGGCTCCGTCCGCCGCTCCCGCTGCTTCCGCTGCGCTGTCGCTCGTCCCCGATGACCTCGACGGCGTCTTCCGCTCCTCGCGCGACATCCTCGCCGCCTGACCGCGGCGAACCCCTAAGCCTCTACGGTACGGAGTGGACAGTTTTGTCCATCGCGCAAGCCGCGCTCCGCGATGCTCCGCAGTCGTCGCAACGTCCATGGATTGTTGTAAAAGAGTAGTTCAATGTGTTCATGACTGCCACAACAGAAGACAGTAGGTGGTGCAGAGATGGACGCCGCACGCAGCACAAAAGGTCAGCGGCCGCGATCGTTTACCATAACGCTTCTGGCAGGCGAGGCAGTCGCATCGCAGAGCGGCTCGCTGGGGAAAGTGGCGATGACAAGCAGCCGTTGCAAAGGGACGCCTCCACTTGCGTGACGGCGCGGAGCTGACGGCATTGGCGCTCACTTCGACTCCAGTGTCGCACGGTCGTCTCGGCGAGCAACGACGACGTCGTTGAGTCTGGAGAACGAGAGCACGTTGCCAGGAACCGGCACTCGATCGCGTCCTTCCACGCGACAACAGCAAGGCCGTCGTCCACGATGCACACAAGGGCGTCGCCGGGACGAGTGTCGGGCGGCAGGCCCCACGTGCGAGCCACGCATCGGCCTCTGCGGGCGGTGCCAACCACCCGATGCCCGCGCGCCACGAGGGCGCGGGAAGAGCTGCGCGCTCGAGTTGTACGAGTCCATGATAAACATCTACGGCGAGGCCACGGGCGCGACGAGAGCGAGCACGGTGTCAGCGAGTCGAGTCGCGGCCGGCCGCATCTCGAACGTGGCCGCCACCACGTATCCGCTTCGAGGATGAAGCTCACTTTACTCATCGTCTTCGTACGACTCGTACTCGTACTCGTCGTCGCCGTCGCCGGCTGAGGTCACGACTGCCGCTGCCGGCTGCACTGCAATTTGAACCTCGAGGTCGACGCCCATGTACACGTCCGAGACCGCAAAGACCGACGCCGTGCTTGCCGCTGACGCCGCCACCGGCACTCTCACCGGCTTGCCCACCGCCGTCGTTTTCTTGATGCCAAGCACGGCCTTGCCGCTCGCGTCGCCGACCACCACCCACCAGCCGGCTCTGAGGATGGTGCCCGGGAAGAACGGCGCGATGACCGGGCCGTCGTCGCCGGCCTCGTCGTCGTCGTCGTCTTCCTCGTCGCGCTCGAGAACAACGACGACCTCGTGCGGGCCGCTCGCCTCCGCCTTGAGGTCCAGCGCCGGCAGCGCGTTGGCCGCAGCCGCCAGCTCGCCCAGCCGCTCACCCTCCAGCTGCAGCGCCTTGAGCCGGTCGTCGTCATCCATCTCCATGAGGTCGTCGACCGACGCCACTCCAGCGTTCGACAGCCGCACCACCACCGCGTCATCGACATGCGGTAGCTGGAGTAGCTCCGAGTCGTCGGCCCACACCGCCATCGCCAGCGACTTGGCAATGTCCATCGCCGCCAGCGTCGGCGCGAGGAAGCCCGCAGAAGCCATAGCGTCCACAAGCGCAGACACACACCGCCGCGCCGCGGCCACAACCGCCCGCTGCTCGTTGGCGAGCTGCGGCGGGAGCGCTTGTCGTGAAAAGTGCGCCAGCACCAGCGCCACAGCCTTGCCGTGCGCCGTTTCCAGCCGCGGCATGCCCGCCGCCTTGGCCTTGGCCGGCAGCGCCTCCCACAGTGCCCCAAGCGCCTTGCCCTCGCCCCGACGGCTCTTCACCGCAGCCACAACCTCCTCTGCACCGCAGAGGACCGAGACCAGCGGCACGAGCGCAAGGTCGCTCCGCGCCGCCGCCGTGAACAAGCCGACCGTCCGCAGCGAGAGGTTGTAGAACGAGGCAATTGCGCCCGGATTGGCGAGCACAAGACTCAGCCCGTCGTCGCCCACGCTCACCGCACGTGACTCGACGGCCTCCTCCACCGCGTTCTCCACAGTGTCCGAGAGGAAGATCGAGATGTCACCGGGCGTCGCGCTCGCCACGTCGTAGTAGTTGGGGTTGAGCGCCACACGCTTGTACAGCAGCGTCCACGTCAGCCAGTCGACCGCGTCGGCCTTGGTCGCCAGCGAGCCGACCGCAAGCTCCGCCACTAGCGGCGACGCAAACGCGTCCGCCAGCGCTGACTCGACAGGCAGCGCGTGCGTGAGAAAGTGCGCGTAGTAGCTGTGCTTTGCCGCAGTCGTCAGCACATGCGCCGCACCCGTGCTACGGCCCACCATCTTGAGCACACTGGTCACTCCGTAGCTCCCGGTCCCGGCCACCACCACCAGGCCCGCCATCATCCGCCGCGGCAGCGCCGTCACCTGCTCGCCCACAACCACCACGCAGCTCACCAGTCGCCGCGCGTACAGCTCGTCGACCACAGCACGTGCAGACGCCGCCATGCCCGGGTGCATGAATCCGACACCTGCGCTCAGCGCCACCACCAGGCCGGGCTCCTCCTCTACACCGCCCGCCGCAAGCAACTTGCTCCGCACCTCGCCTGCAGGCCCCGCCAGCGCCGCCTCGTCCGGCGCATACCCGCCCTCGCGCGCGCTCGCAAGCGCAACAAGCTCAAGCGCAAGCAGCCGCGCCTGTCGCACACCCGGCACAAAGACCAGGCTCTGTGTGCCGGTTGCGGCCTCGCCTGCGCTCGCCTTGTACACCAGCTTGGACGACGCCCGCTCGTCGAATGCCGTCACCCGTAGCGTCCGCGCCGCCGCTGACATGGCAAAGTTGAACACACGCTCGCGGTCCATGCCCAGCCACGACCCGATGTCCGACGCATCCGCTGCTGACGCGCCGAGCGCCACAAACCGCAGGCCTGAGTTGAGCTCGGCTGCCATGTACCGCAGCCGTGAGCCAAGCACCTCCATCGTCGGGCCCACGTCCGGGTCGCCGAGGCAGTGCACGTCGTCAAAGATGACAACACGGAGGCTCGACACCGCCTTGCGCGACCGCCACCGCCGCGAAATGCCCTCAAACGCCGCAGGCGTGCCAAGTGTCACGTCCGAGCTCGCCAGCTTCTTCAGATCACTCGTCACCTCGCCGGAGAGCTTGGAGACGACTCGGCCGAGCGAGCCGCCGAGCGTCGCCGACCACTCGCGGTAGAGCGCGTCGAGCGCAGACGCGTGCGGAACAACAACCGCCACTTGCGCCGGCGCGCCGGCAGGCGCCGTCACCAGCGCACGCAGAATGACAAGCTCGCCCACGGTAGTCGCGCCCGCGCCCGGCGGCGCAGCAAACAGAAACGACGCGTCGGTATCCCAAGCCGTGGGGAAGACCTGCGACTGAAGCGGCGTGAGACTGTGGATGCCGCGCGCCTCGTACATCGAGACAAAGGCCGGCACCCGGAGCGCCGCCGTCGCCACCGGCGCAAGATCCAGCACCTCGGTCGGCGCCTCAAACTTGGCTGGCAGCACCAGTCCGGCGAGCGCAATCGGCAGCACCGTGCTCGCCCCAAGATACCGGTCAGCCATGACCCGCACAAAGTACTGCGGCGCCGCGGGCTCAAAGACAGGCACAGTAAAGCTGACTTCCAGCTCAGCATCGTCCGCCCGGAGAACAATCTCCTCCGAGTGGAGCAGCGCCTCGCCGTCGGCATCCTCTACAAACAGCCAGAACCGCAGTGAGTTGCCGTGGAGCTCGCGGGCAAATCGAAAGTCGGGCGTGAGGACGAGGTCGATCTTGAGCAGCGAGCGGGTGAGTGGCTGCAGCGCTCCGCTCACTTCGAGTCGCGGGAACGAGTGCACCGCCTTGTACAGTGGCTTGCCAGCCTTGGGCACACGCACAAGCTCGCCAAGCTCTTGCGGCGACAAATCGTACAGCCGCTCAAACTCAAAGTCGCGCCGCTCAAGCTTGGCCACAAGCTCCGGCTCGACAAGGCCGGGCAGCTGGCGGAGCGGCGAGAACGACCGCCACTGCCGCCGGTCGACTGCCGCGCACAGCTCAAGCAGTGACGCTGACAGCCGCGCCCACTTGCGGGTCCGCGCAATCGCGAACAGCGCCCGCATGAGCCGAGCCGCAGACTGGGCAATGTACACCATGTCTGCCGCAAGTGCGTAGCCCGTCAGCGGCAGCCGCGAGATGTACGCCTGCAGTAGGACGTTGACCTTGGCCAGCGGCTCGTCTGCAGACTCCTTGACCGGCACAGGCACCTTGTCGAGGAGCTTGACGAGTTCTGGCCGCTCGTCGGCACGGACCGGCATGTACTTGAACTCGGCCGAGCCGGCAAAGACCCGCAGCAGGTCAAGGTCGGAGAGCTGCGGGTGCAGCGCGCTCGCGTACGCCGCCACTGACGCCGGCGTCACGTAAAAGTGCGCGGCGATCCGCGCCAGCGGCGTCAGCGCCACGCTCCCAGACCGCGCGTCGTACCGCACCAGACCAAGGTCGTGGAGCTCGCACAGCGCCGAGTGGGCAAGGTCAGTACGGTAGGCCTCAAGGCTTGCGTCGCTCTCGCGCTCATTCGGCATGCTCTGCAGCAGCCGCACAAACAGGTAAGTGTAGCCGAGCCACTCGACCGCGTCGTCACGGCAGGTCAGTGAGCCGAGCACAAGCTCGGCGTTGAGAAGGTCCGGCAGCCGCCGGAGCAGCTGCGACTCGATCGGGAGCTGCGACGAGAGGAGCGAGACATAGTGCGAGAGCTCTGGGTGCGTGGTGATGACTACGCCCTCGCCAAACGTGTCGTACGCCGGCCGGCCGGCACGCCCCAGCATCTGGATGATGTCCAGGCCCGAGAGCGGGACAAAGGCTCCGGCAGCAGCAGAGTACACCGACGTGCCCTTGATGATGACCGCGTGCGCAGGGAGGTTGACACCCCACGCCAGCGTCGCGGTCGCCACCAGTGCCCGCAGGTGGCCGCCGGCAAACAAGTTCTCCACCAGCGAGCGGTGCTCGCGCGGCATGCCGGCGTGATGAACGCCGACGCCGGCCCGCAGCAGAGACGCAAGCGCCGGCGACGAGCATGCCTCGGCCTCGTCCGCAAGAATGACACGTGACGCAGAATCCGGCGGCACAAAGGTTGGGAGGAGGCCGGCGTCCTCAGCCCGGTCGAGAATGTCCTGTGCCGTGGCAAGCGTGCCTTTGCGGGCATGGACAAAGACCAGGACCTGGTGCCCGGCGCTCACCTGGTCTGCCACCTTGGTGTACACAATCTCGTTCTCGAGCTTGAGGCGCTGGTGCGGCTTCTTGGCTGAGATGCCCACCAGCGAGAGCTGCAGCGGGCACGGCCGGTACGTCGCGTCAAAGTAAAAGAGGCCCGAGGAGGCGTCAACCCGCAGAAAGTGCGCCACGTCGCGGTAGTTGGGCAGCGTCGCCGAGAGGCCGACCAGCCGCGTCGGGTTCTGTGTCTCCTCTGCGAGCCGCAGCGTCCGCGCCACCAGCGCCTCGAGCACAGCGCCGCGCTCATCATGGAGAAGATGGACCTCGTCGATAATGAGGAGCCGGACCATGTCGAGGAGCCGGCCCTTGCGCGAGAGCACGTCGAGCTTCTCAGGCGTCGCCACAATGACCGACGTTGCCGCCAGCTGCGACGCCGCCAGCGACGAGTCTCCCGACAGCTCGGCAACAGTGATACCCAGCGGGGCGAGCCGCGCCGAAAATGACTGCACCTGCTCAGCAACAAGCGACTTCATCGGTGAGGTGACCACCACCTTGAACGCCGACGTGTCGATGACGCCTGTCGCCGGATTGCGGTACTTGGCAATGGTGTTGAGGATGGTGAGGACGGCAATGTTGGTCTTGCCGGCGCCGGTCGGCGCACAAATGAGCAGGTTGCCTCCGGCCGGCGACTCGTTGTTGAACGCCGTCGGGTACACTTTCGACTGGATCCGGTTGAGCGAGGTCATGCCCGGGAAGCACGGCCGAACCCACTCGGGGAGCGAAGCGATCGGGACAAGCGCGTTGGCGTCAACCTGCGGCGGCGCCGGGGCCGGAATGATGATCTCCTCTGAGTACCGAGACTGAATCCGCTTGACTGTCGCCGGTAGCGTCGTCGAAGTTCCGTGGACTTGCGACGACGGCGGCGCCTGCGCCAGCGACGCAAGGTCCAGCCGCCTCGGCTGCCGCCCGCCTGCGGCCGGAGCCGCTGCCGCCGCCGCCGCCGCCGCTGCCGCCTCGCCGCCTTCAAGCACAAAGTCCGGGTTGGCCTTGGCCAGCAGCGGGTACGCCGGCGCAAGGTCCGGCGCAGCCACCATCGCCTTCAACACCTCTTGCCGGGCCGCCGTCGAGTCTGCATCGCAAAGCGCGATGACGTGGGTGACGAGCCGGGCGTTGGAGACCAGCTTGCGTGTGAGCGCCACGGCGCCCGGCGATCGCCCAATAGCCTGGGAGAGCCGGTTCTCGGCCTCGCGGCTGGAGATTGAGTCGCTGAGGATGTCGAGGACGTGGTCGACTGTCGCCGCCACTGCGTCCGGGTGCTTGTCCATGGCCTCGGCTACGTCGCGGAGGAGCGAGCCTCGGGTGATGGCTGTCGGATCCATCGAGTACGTGAGAGTGCCGCCGGCGACCGGCGCGGGCATTTGCGGCGTGCCGTCGACGACCGCCATCGGTGCCAGTCCAGAGCCGCCGCTCTCGCCGGCCCCGCCTGCGCCACCGTCGTCCGAGTATGAGTACGAGTACGAGTACCCGCCGTCGTCCGAGTACTCGTCGTCGTCGTCCTGGGCCACGACCGCAAGGTCCATGGCGGCCGGCGCCTGCGGGCCGACCGGTGCCGGCTTGGGTGCAGGCATGTGGCGGGAGACAAGGCCCTCGATGGTCGTCAGCGTCTCGCCCGGCATGGCCGAGCCAACAATGTCCGCCAGAAGCGCCGGACGGGCGGCCGGTGCGATCTCCTCGTCGTGAAAGACGGCCACAACCTCGTCGGCGGCGGAAATGAGCACATCATGCGAGACTGGCGGAAAGAGCGGAGCCAGAAGCGCCAGCAGCTGGTCAAAAGCCCGTGACCGAGCTGAACCGGCCGGAGCCGACGAGAGCTTGCCCGCGGCAGTAGCGGAGGCGCCGCCGGCTTGAGCAGCAGCAGCTGATGACAATGATGAGCGGCCATGCTGAGCACGACGAGCCTTCTTCCTCCGCAACTTTGCCAGCTTCTCTTCCACTTCCCGAGGGCGAACCCTCAGAGCTCTATCACCCATCCGCGTGCCGCCCATATGGTCACGGAGTGACTCGGGAATGCCCGTCGGCTCGTCCGGGTCGCGCCGCCGCCGTGTCGACGAAATAAGTACCACATTCTCATTGCCGCGGTACTCGTAGTTCTTGAACTCAGACATGCTGTTTGGAGTGGAGGCGAGAGGGGGGGAGGTGGGGGTGGGGGTGGGGGTGGGGGTGGGGGTGGGGTGGGGGTAGTGAGGTGGAGGCTGAGGGGTTGGTTCGGGTGGTCGGGCTGGACGGGGTGTCGCTGTGATTGATGGCCGGCGGCCAGCTGGCGGTCGGCTGGTGGGCGGGCGGCTGGCGGCTGGCCGGCCGGCTGGTACAACAAGCGGGTGCAGGACACTGGAGTGATCAAGTCAAGGTTGGGGCTTGTTGACCGCGAGAGGGCAAGAGGCTTATTGCTTTGCGCTCAAAGATGTTCAAGTAGGTCGAGCCTGTCAGGCACGATGAGCGGCGACATGGCGGCGCTGGACGAGGCGATGGTCAAGATGGCGGCAGGAGCCACCGACAATGGCAGAGACTGCCGGGGTATGTGGCGGCGTGGGATGGGCGGACGGCGGTCACGGCGAGCACAGGTCAGACTCGGAGTGGATCCCAGCTCAGCGTGGGTGGAACGACGCTTGCGACGACGAGGACAGCGCTGCGGATGGCGCCGCAGTTGATGCTGGCGGGGCTGAGACCGGTGCTATTCTGCTGGATCGAGACCCACCGCTCTCTGAGCCGACTCTCGTCTATCTCCGCATGGGCACGCTCATTGTCTCGCCCAGCAATTGTCGTACAAGGGCGGTTTAGAAGAGGCCAAGTTCTTGTTCGGCCTGAGCGAGTCAAAGAAGCGAGGCGCAGCGAAAACATGTGACGACGTACACAACACGATCGCACGACTTCTAATTTCAGAACTAGATGTACCCCATTCTGATCCGTCAAGGGTCCGATCGAGCCCGGCAGCCATGCGGCTTCTCAACGGCGGCACGTACCCGCCGCCAGCCGTGCAGGCCCTGTGGCCGTCGAAAAATGGCCATAACCAACAAAATAGTCCACGGTTCTTTGGCGGCGGTAGAGTCGGCGAACACTGCGGAGAGACCCTCCCGGCGAAAATCTGCAATGCCATTTTGTGTGCCGCTGCCGTACACCCAGCGACACCTCACGCACGCCTCCTCTGCAAACCCTGGTCAACACTCGTCTCAGTAGCTGTTGGGGATTGGATCTTCATGGTGTTCTCCAGTACGTGTCTTTTCCCGTCCTTGCACTACCGCGCCCTCTGCCCTCTCCCCTACAGTCGGCTTCCGGCCTGTGTGCGGATCACTCGCCATGACAGCCAGTCCGACCGTCGACCCCCGCCGCCGCCCCGGCTAGCCCTCTGCTCAAGTTCGCTCTTCTGCACCCCATTCCAGCATGTTCACGCTTTTTCACATGCAATCTCCCAAGCATGACGTACTCTCTTACTCATACCCTCGGAACACTGCAGAGAAAGGTCTCCATAGCCTACTGTTACGTCACACAATTTTTGTGTGCCTGGTCGCCGCCTTTTCAGCCGCACCAATTCTGGCTGCGTCCTTTCCCGACGTGCCACAATGCAAGCCCGAGGCCAATCTTGAGCCTCCTCTCGCTCCCGTGACTGGTGTAGACTCGGGTACCGCCTACGCCATGGCTGTGGCCGACTTTACTGGCGACGGTTGCCCGGATGTCGTGGTCAGCTACCACAGCTTCGTCAAAGCCTACAAGTGCACCGACGGCAAGGGCGGTGCATTTGCACATTACGAGACGCTGACATCCTCGGTCAGCCACGCTGCCGACATTGCAGCGGGGCATATCGACAACAACGGATATATTGACGTTGCTACCGTCTCGAAGAACAACGCCGACGTGATCTATTTCCTCAACCATGGTACCTTCTTTGGATCGCAAGTTGTGCTCAAGTCCACCGCCGAAGCTATTCACGCTGTCGCCTTTGGCCGCATGAACAACGACGGCTATGACGACCTGGTTGTCGCTGATCGGCACTACATCCACTGGTTTGCTCGACAGGCTGGTGGCGGCTACGTGACCGGGACCGAGACTGTAGTCTCGTATATTGTCGATGTCTACTTCGGCAGGATCGCGACCGGTCACATGAACGCCGACTCGTACACAGACGTTGTCTCGGCGTCATACGGCCACGACAATATCGACATCCACCTTTCCAACAACGCCGCAGGTTCCTCGTTCACCACCTCATACGTCACAAGCTCTCTCAACACTAACGATCTTGTCCTCGCCGACCTTGACCAGGATGGCATCAACGACATTATCTACGTCTCCCCTACCTTGGGCAGGCTGGGCGTACTTATCAATAGCGGCGTTGCGACCTTTTCTCACCATACCATCACATCTAGTCTCGCGTCTGCTCGTGGCGTCTCCGTCACAGACTGGAACCATGATGGCATCCCTGACATCCTCGCCGGAAGCTCGTCCCATCTCAAAGTGTTTCTCAACTCGGGCAGTGGCACGGCGTACACCAGCCACCCCATCGACGGAACGACTTCCTCGGTCCGCGACGTCGGTGTCTTTCCCGTCAATGATGGCCTTATTGCCGTTGCTGCACTCGACAACCGCCCGTACTTCACCGACATCTACACAGACATCGGCAAGTTTGGCGCCGGAACCCAGATTGATTCAGGCCTGGGCGACCCAGGGCCGCGCGCCACCGCCATCGCCGATCTCGACTCGGACGGCGACGGCGACATCGTCGCCGCTATGGCCGGAGGCAGCCTCGTCTGGTACCGCAACGACAACGAAGATGGCACCTTCACTGCCGCCATCACCGTCGATGCCTCCACCCCCTCCGGTCCGCGCTCTCTTGCCGTGGCTGACCTCGACGCTGACGGTGCTCTAGACATTGTCCTTGTCACCGACTCGGGCACTCTCGGTTGGTACCGCAACACTAATGGGATGGGATCTTTTGCTGCTCATGCCCTCCTCACATCGCCTACATCGCCCACGCATGTTGTCGCCTGCGATCTCAACGCCGACGGCTTTGTCGACCTCGCCTACTCCCATGCTTCTGGCGCGTCGTGGCTCGCCTCGACAGGCCCCGCCTCGTTTGCAACGCCGGCATCCATCTCGACAGACGCCCCGGGCATCTGGCTAGCATGTGCCGATGCAGACGGCGACGGTGCGCACGATCTTGCCACGCTTGGAGATGACGACCTCGCCTACCACCACAACGATGGCGGGACTGGCACTTTCTCTTCCTCCATCGTCGCCACCGGTCTCACCTCGCCGGTTTGCGTCACCTTTGCTGACCTCGACAACGCCAATCGTCTCGATCTCGCTGTCAGCACCGATCCCCCTGGCGTCGTCAACAGTGTTCTTCGCACCTTTACCTCGACCTCACCGGCAGCTGCAACCTACTCGGAGGTGGTCCTTGCCTCAGATTTGGCTTACGCCGGTCAGGTCGTGGCCATGGACGTCGATCACGACGGGCGTGACGACATTGTCGCCTCTGACTCGTACGCCGCCTTTGTCTTCATCACTCCGCTTACGTCGTCTTCCGACGTCTTTAGGAATGCCAACAGCCGTCCGCACGTCCTCGCCACTGGCGATCTCGACTCGGACGGCGACGATGACCTTGTCGTCGGCACCGTTGCCACCGGCATTCTCCGTACCTTCCCCGTCATCTCACGCCACTCGCAGATCCAAGCCCAGCTTGCTGCCAGGAACATTGCGCCGCCTCCCGGGCACTCGGATCGCTCGTCCCGAGCCATCTCCGACCTTGTCGCCAAGTCTTCGCGATGCGTCACCGACACGGTCCTCATCCCAACGGGCACCTACGCCTGCCCGACCTTCCATCCGCTCATCACCTGGCCGGTCAACATCGCGCCCGTCACCCCCGGCGGTGTCACCATCGACTGTGCCAACCAGAGTTCAGATGGTGTCGTTCTCAAGGCTGCACCCTCGCCGGTGACTGGATCGCCGCTACGCGGTGTAGTCACTGTCAACGACATCGACGTCGTCAACTCGGGCTCCTCGGGAGGTCTTCCGGCATTTGCCGTCTCAGGCACCGGCGCCGCCCTCACCATCAGCAACGCAGCCATCTCCGAGGCCGCTGTGGGCGGATCAGGCGGCGCCGTCGTAGTCGACGACGGCGGTGTCCTCGTCGTCACCAACACCTCTTTCACCAACTGCGAAGCAGGCGGGTCTGGGGGCGCCATCTATGGAACGCCCTCGGCCGGCAGCGTCACCATCAGCTCTGTCACCCTCTCCGGCAACACCGCTGGAGCCGGCGGCGCCATCGCCTGGACCTCGCCCGCTGCGCTAGCCATGGACTCGGCATCGACGTGCAACGCCAACAAGGCAACCGCAGGCAATGGTGGATGCCTTCTGGTATCAACTCCTTCTCCCGATCTCAGCCTCTCTGGCGTGACCGTGAGTAACAACTCAGCGGCCGGCTCGGGCGGGGGCCTGGCTGTCCATCGCCCAACGGGTGCCGGAGGCGGCTCTGTCGCCATCACCTCCGGCACGATGTTCAACGACAACGTGGCCGCCGTTGATGGCGGTGCGCTCGCTGTGAGTGTTGCGCCCGGTGCGTCGGCACCGGCTTCGCTCTCGCTCTCGGGCGTGACAGCAATGGGCGGATCGGCTGGGAGGGCAGGCGGAGTGGTGGCCATCGCCTCGCGCCCGGGCGCAGCGTGGGCCACCACCATCACCTCGTCGACTTTCACCTCGCCAAACGCCAGTATCGGAGGCGGCCTTGCGTGCGCGCATCCAGACTATGCGCTAAGCGGCCCGTACGCCGTCTCGAGCTTCCCCACCGCCGCCCCGGCCTCGGGCGCCACCATCGCCTGTGATGGACTCACCATCTCGACGGCGACGGCTCTGTTTGGCGGTGGCGTGTTCGAAGCCGACTGCTCACTCTCGGCATCGGCCAACAAGCTGACCCTCTTGAGCTGCTCCGCGCAGGTAGCCGGTGCCGAGGGTTTTGCCGCCGAGTTTGCCTCGGCATCATTCCCGGTCACCGGCCCGGACTCGCCGCACTCGTCGACGTTGATCCAGCCCGAGTCGTACGGCCCGGCGTGGGCGACGCCGCCGGTTTCGGCAGCCTTTACCAGTGACTTTTCCGGCACGGTCCATGCCTCTGGTGTTGAACTGGGGCTTGATATGGCGATGACTGCTCTCGATGGCTATGGACAGACCGTGGCCGATCCCGGCATGGTAGTCGAGCTGACAACGCCCGACTTTGCCACTGCATCGCCGCTCCCGGCAACCCTGGTCGGCACAAACAGCTCCGGCGCAGTTGATCTCAGCACTATGGCTGTCTTTCTCAACACCGACAACCTCTCGGCTGGCATCAAGACCATCGACATCAGCGTGGGCACACTGATGCTCTCGACCACGCTCGAAATCACGCTCTGTCCCGTCAACTTTGGCGCAAAGCTCCCGGCGCCCGCACCAAGCATGCTGACATGCGCCGCTTGCGTGTCGCCAATGTACTCGCCAACGCTGTCGACCGATCCATGCATCTATCCATCGCCGCCGCCGCCATCGCCGCCGCCGCCGCCGCCATCGCCTCCGCCGCCGCCGCCATCGCCTCCACCGCCGCCACCATCGCCTCCGCCGCCATCGCCTCCACCGCCACCGCCTCCATCTCCTCCGCCGCCATCGCCTCCGCCGCCGCCACCACCATCTCCTCCGCCGCCATCGCCGCCGCCGCCGCCGCCACCATCTCCTCCGCCGCCATCTCCTCCTCCGCCGCCGCCCTCACCGCCTCCGCCGTACGCCTGTACCTTGCTGGAACCGCCGGCCAACGCAACGATCAGCTTTACCGACTACGGGTACACCGGGTCAATTGCCGAGACAACATGCCTTCCGCCCACAGTGCAAGTGGCCGGTGATGCGCAACGGATGTGCAGCGGCGGGTCATGGACCGGGATCGAGGCGCAGTGCAGGTACGTGGCCTGCCCGCCGCAAGCGCCACCAGAGTCCGGCAGTATCTCCTGCAGCGGCGATACCGACATTGGCGGCTTTGGAGCGTTCAACGAGACATGCACCTACACATGCAATGCTGGCCTGTCACTTGTCGGCATCCAGTCTCAGACCTGTCTTGCCAACTCGCAGTGGTCGGGTGTGGAGAGTCCGTTCTGCTCGGCGTTCTCCATCAACAGCTCGTTTGTGAGCGACGTCGTCGACATGGTGTCCATTGAGGCAGGGTCTTCGCTCACGGTGCGATTCTTAGTTCGCGATGACAGTGGCAATGCGGTAGTCTCGGGTGTCGACGTGCCGCTCGTCCGCAACGCAGCCGATGGTGTCGATCTCATCTTGACATCTCAGTACCTGGGGGACGGAGAGTATAGCGTGACGTTTCTGCCGCCGACGCGCGCAGGCAGCCACGCCGTCGAATACGGACTCAACAATCTGCTCTTTTTCTCGGGCACTCAGTCTTCGACAGTCATCGTGGTGCCTGGTCCGGCTTCAGGGTCGCGCAGTACGCTGGTGACTGAAGTCGGCGCCAGTGGAGTGCTCGAGCTGGAGACCTCGGTGGCATCCACCTTCCGCATCGCCCTCAAGGACAACTACGACAACATGGTGAGCCAAGTGCCGAGCATAGATGCTGTGCGGGTGACAATCAATCGTGGCATCGAGACGTTCCCTGTCAACGCCAGGCAGTTCGAGGGCCTGCAGCTCGTCTTTGACGTCCTAGTCGAGAACGGTGGCACGTACACGCTCTCGGTCCGGATCAACGACGACGATATCATCGGCTCGCCATTTGTCCTCTCTGCCTCGACCACATGTCTTCCGGGCAGCCGAGTGCTCGACGGCACGTCGTGTGTTGCATGCTCGCCCGGATCGTACTCGGATACCATCAACGCAGTGACATGCACCGGATGCCCGGCATTCACCACAGCCGGCACCGGCGCGAGCTCGTGGCGCAACTGCTCGTGCCTGCCGCTCTTCTGGTTTGGGAGTGGCGACCGGTCCGCAGATCGCGGGTGCGAGCCGTGTCCCATCGGCGCCGAGTGCGCTGGTGGCAAGGAAGCGCCGCAGCCGGCGCCGGGCTACAGTGAGCAGGATGGCTCGTTTGTGCTGTGTCCACGCCCGTCGGCATGTGCAGGCTCGGGGCGGTGCGCGCAGGGCTACTCCGGCTCGTTCTGCACCACCTGCAGCGACGGGTACTATCGGACAAGCGATGGCGCGTGCAAGGCGTGTCCGCCAAACCCTGGAGGCGTGTTTGCGGCTGTGGTCATTGCCCTCGTGGCGCTGTCGATGGTCGGTGCGGTGTTTGTGGCCTGGGTGGTGATGCGATCGCTCGAGGCGACGAATGCGGGCGAGCACGGGCAGAAGCACATCATTGCGTTCCGGATGCGGACGATTCCAGTCTCGATCTCCATGTCGCTGGTGGCCTTCCAGATTGTGAGCATCTTTGCCGAGTCGAACTTGAAGTGGAGCGACTCGTCACAGCGGGTGCTCTCGGTCTTTTCGGCCTTCAACATCAACGCCAACGTGGTAGCGTCCGAGTGCGCTGTGACCTCGTTCCACAAGATGTATGCCCTCTCGATCGCCATTCCCTTTATCATTGTCGGCCTTGTCATTGCCAACATGATGGTTCTCAAGGTCCTAGGTACGGCTGTGGAACGGCTGGCGCCGCTTCGCGCCGTCCCCATCCGATCGCTGGTCGACGCAGTGCTCTTCCTCGTTGCGCCGCTCCTCTACATCCCGCTCTCGCAGTCATCGCTTGCGCTCTTTGACTGCTCGCAGCTGCCTAACGGGCAGTACGTGCTGGACGCTGACACGGGCGTGGTGTGCTTTGACGACGCGTGGTGGGCAATCGTGCCGTTTGGTGTCGTCGCCATCCTCATCTACGTCATCGGCGTCCCGGTCTACTTTGGCATCACCCTCTTCCTCCACCGGCTCACCCTTTTCTCGCCGCATACCACGGCACGATTTGGCTCGCTCTACCGCAACTGGCGGCGGGCGTACTACTGGGGCGAGATTGCTAACCTCTTCAAGCGGCTGGCCATCGTCGTCATCACCACCATGTTCTCCAAGCACCAGCTGGTCCTTATCGGCATGCTCCTTCTCATCCTCGGCTCGTCGGTCTACATCTTTGTCCGCATCCGCCCGTACTACGTCCCGCTTTACAACGAGGTCGAGACTCGGCTCTCCATCGCCGTCATCGCCATCCTTCTTCTCGGATCGGCCTCGTACGCCGAGCGTACTAGCTCAGCGAGCGAGATTGCGCTCTTTGTCTCTGTCATCATCGCCATCATCGCGCTCTGTGCCATTGCCGTCCACTCGATCGCCATGGACATCCTATCGGTCTACCGCGAGCGCAAGCGCGGCGAGCTTCCGGCGGCCGAGCGGCAGAAGGGTCTCATGAACGTCATCACTGCAGAGCTCAAGGATGTCGACGCTGACCCCGCCGTCCTCCGCTCAGCTGGAGAGTTCCTCGCCACCCTTGATGCTGCGCACCACGCAAAGTCGACCCATCGCGAGCGGTCATCATCGGTGGACCTCGGCCAAATCGGCGAGGTTGAGCTCGACACCCTGGACGGTGCTCAGCTTGTTTAAAACACCACACAGGGAATCGACCGTGATGTGTACGTGAGCGTGTGTGCAGGGCTGTACAAGGAGATAGAGGAAGAGTCCGTCAAAAAATCAAAGATCATCATCACCCCCGGCCTCCCCCGCCGACCCCACTTCGCAGCCCACAACGTCGAGCTCACCGCACCGAAGCCACCGAAGCGATTCTCGGTGTAAAAGAGAAGCACATCCACATAGACGTCTTGCTCTCCATTGATCCGTTCGTTCCAATCTCATGCGATGTGACTGGCCCTTCCTCCTCCCGCCCCCCCGCCCCACCCTCCCCCCCCCCCTCGCCCAGCCCACCCACAAAAAATCCCATCACCCCCCCTCTCCCACCTCTGTCGCCACCTACTCCACTCTGCCAGCTGACCTGACTGACCATGCTGAGCCTCACCCGCGTTACGCTGGCCACCCACACCGCCCGCCTGTCGTCGACTCTGGTTGCCACCACCTCCAAGGGCGGTAACACTCTCAAGTTCTTTGACACTGGTACGTGCGATATCTGCATATCTGCATGGTGTTAGGTAGTCCATGGCCATGCCTGGGGGCTGGCCAGGGAGGGGGGGTGGCTGGCCAACCAAATTCGCCGGATCCCACCCGCCAGTCACCACCACCCCGGGCATGACCTGGCCATGGCCATAGAGAGAGGAGCAGACCGATTTAGAGACTCCTTCTTGGTGTGCGACGCGAACCAAATGCAATAGTGCTATTAGTGAGACTGGGTTGGTCGGGGCAGAGATGGTGCGACCGGTAGCGGTAACGGGGGCTCCCCCCCCCGCCCCGACCTCGGGCCTTGTCGCGCCCCGCTCGGCCGCCCGCCGCGCTCGGCTCCGCTCGCCCACTCGGCCGAGCAACTGGCTGCTCTGATCGGGCATGGGGATGACTCACATTTGTTGTGGGATGGGGTGACGACGGACAGAGAACAAGCACATGCAGCAGGTTGAGCTGGACGAAGTGGCGCCTGCTGTGGCCGAGGGCTCGTTTGTGGCGCCGAACGCTACCCTGGCCGGCAAGGTCGCCGTCTACGACGGGGCGTCGGTGTGGTACAACGCGGCCATCGAGGCTGATGCGCATCCGGCGGTGCTCGGCTTCAAGTCGGCTCTGCTTGATGGTGCGGTGCTGCAGTCCACGGCCGACACGCCGGCCTCGGTTGGCCACTTTGCCACCATCGGTGCCAACGCGGTCGTGTCGGGCGCTTCCGTCGGCGATTCGGTCGTCGTCGGCTCATCGGCCTCGATCGGCGAGGGCGCAGTCGTCGGCTCGGGTGCGGTCATCCAGGACGGTGCTGCTGTGGCGCCGGGCACCCACGTGCCTGCTGGTGAGGTGTGGGGCGGATCGCCGGCCCAGTTTGTTCGCAAGGCCTCCGAGGGCGACGCCATCAACGCCGCCGGCCTGTACGAGGCCAACGCTGCCAAGGCCCAGGCCCACGCCAGCGAGTTTGTCTTCTCCACCGAGGTCTGCTGAAGCGGCTCTTCCCTGCGCCCGCCCGCTGGCCCGCCGTCTCGCCGTGCCTACCCACCGCATACAAGCGGACCGGGATGACAATGGCCCACCGAGATGGCTCCCACCAACGGCGCCCACGGATGACCGACGCTCGTAGTGCTGAAGGACGACGTAAGCACCCCCCCCCCCCCCCTTCCCCACACAACACACACCAATCAATAGCCATAATGAATGATGCCAGCCACCAGCCGGCAGCCCAGCCCGCCAGGGTCATTCTGCCACTGATCTTGACCGCATTGAGCCATGCCACCACAAAAAGGTCGTGGTTTCGCCCGCCGTGGACCGGCACGAACTCGCCATTGACCACCCGACTTCACGAAGCTCGCGCTAAAGATGTCGCTCCTCTCGCCGCAGTCGTCCGAGAACACTGGCGTGGTGGGCCTCCACTCCAAGCCGACGGAAGAGCTTGCGCTGGATGCGCCCTTCCGCCCTGTCCGCTTCTCCAAGGTCTACCACTCGCTCCAGCACAAGCCCTGGGCTGACCACTATGTCCCCTACACCGACATGGTCCGCAAGCTCGCCGCCCTTGTTTCCGTCGAAGCCGCCACTCTCTCCGAAGCCGGCGCCTCCGATCCTCCGCTCCCGCTCAATCTCATCGAGCGAGTCGCTCTGCCCGATGAGCATCCGGCCGGCGCAGATCTGGAGGAGGTCATGCCCGAGCTGGACGACGTCGACATCGATCCCGAGACAAAGAGCTTCCGCAGGTGGATCGCAGATCTCGAGGCCTCGCGCAAGGCCGTGGCTAGCTTCATCGAGGGCAATCTTGATGACCTACGCGCCTTTATTGCCCGGCGCAAGCTCCTTCTCGAGCGTATCGAGGCCGGCACAGAGCCGGCCGTCGACGACGACAGCGCCCACGACGCCCTCGTCGACGAGCTCGCCGGTGACAACACCGTCGGCGACACTGCTGCCCGCCTCCACGAGTTTATCGACCTCAATGCTGAGGCCCTCACCCGCCTCTGTCGCTCGTACGAGGCCCTTGTCGGCACCCCGCACGAGGTTGTCCACGCCATCGAGGTCATGCAGGCCGACACCAACACTGCCATCTCCGCCCTCGTCGTCACAGACCACACCATCCGCGTCAAGCTTCTCGAGGCCCTCGTCGCCGCTCCCTCGCGCCAGTCCTCGCCCGAGCCAGCCTCGACCCCTGCGTCCTCGTCGGTGCCCACCGGCCTCGCCTGGCGCGCCGTCGACGCCGTCGTCGTCGACGAGCTCGACCTCGACTCACTCGCCCTCGGCAAGACACATAAGATCTGGGTCCGCATCATCGACACCGCCGTCGGTATTCCGCTCAAGGTCCCCGTCCTCGTCGCCCGCGGCAAGCTGCCGGGCAAGATCCTTGGCCTCACCGCTGCCCTCCATGGCAACGAGGTCAACGGCATCCCGGTCATCCAGTCTGTCTTCTCGCTCCTCAACCCTGCAAAGCTTTGTGGCACCGTCGTCGGCGTCCTCGTCGCAAACGTCGTCGGCTACGAGGAGTCCACCCGCGGCATGGGCCTCCGCGGCAAGGACCTCAACCGCTGCTTCCCCGGCCGCCCTGACGGCGACTGCGAGGCGCAGTACGTCTACTGGCTCTTCCAGAAGATCATTGCAAAGTTTGAGGTCCTCATCGACCTCCACACCGCCTCACAGGGCCGCGAGAACTCGCTCTACGTCCGCGCCTCCATGAACAACGACGAGGTCGCCGCCATCGCCCAGCTCCAAAAGTCGCAGATCATCGTCCACAACACCTCGCCCGACGGCTCGCTCCGCGCAGCCGCCATGGCCGAAGGCATCCCTGCCATCACCGTCGAAATCGGCGACTGCTCCGTCCTCCAGCCGCGCTTCGTCTCACACGCCCGCCGCGGCATCTTCAACATCCTCTCCTACTACTCTATTATCGCTGCTCCCATTGTTTCTTACGGCGACCGCGACACCGTCGTCTGCGGCAAGTCCTCCTGGATTTACACCCCAGTCGGCGGCATGCTCCGCATCTACCCACGTCTCACCCAGTGGGTCGAGGAGGGTGAGGAAATTGCTGTCATTCGCTCTGTCTTTGGCGCTATCGTCCACCGCGTCCCCGCGCCCTGCCGCGGCATCATCATCGGCCGTGCAACAAACCCGGTCGCCCGCGCCGGCGACCGTATCGTCCACATCGGAACAGTCGTGTCCTCATTCGCCGCAGAGTCGCACGACGGCCACGAGTAGCAGCCGCCCACGACAAACATACACCCGCTTTTTGACGCTGTTTAACTGCTGCTGCTGCTGCTGCTGCTGCTACTGCTCGAGCCATCGCCGCTCGAGAGCTGCGAAACCGTCGACGCGACGCCAGCCGACACAACGGTGGTCGCAAACGGCGACACGCCCAAGCTGGTAAACGGCGACGGCCCCGTGCTCACCGGTGGGGGTGGCACCAGCGTCGATGCGGGCGTCTCGATCGACACCACCGAGTCGAGCACGATGTCCGAGCCCGCTCCAACCGAAGAAACGCCTATCATCATGCCCGCAGAGTCTAGTCTCATCTCGCTGCCACCCACATGTTGCACCGGGAGCGCACTCGGCGCCAGCGTCTCGCAAATGTACGTCACCGACACAGTATCGTCAAACATGTCGATCTGCCCTTCAAATCCCAGCTCGCCGTCTCTGGCTTGTTGCCCGTCAAACAGCTTCTCAGCCTCGGAGTTCCGCCGCCAGATCAGCACCAAGTCAATGATGTTGCCCACCACAATCGCCGCAACGTTGACGGCGATCGCCCCGATCGCCACCGTGTCGCGGAACTCGGGCACCGCAGACGTGCCGGCCCACAGCACGCTCACGCACGATGCGAGACACACCACCGCGAGCTGGTTGTGAAAGTTCGACGCGTACGGCTTGACATGCACGAGGTGACAAAGCGAGATGACCAGGCCGTACAGCGCTACGTTCGCCTTGACCAGCGGCGCCCGGAAAAACGTCATCGCCATCACCACGCTCACCTTGCGAACCATGATCCACACCTCGAACCGATAGTTGAGCGCTGTGAATCGGCCTACGAGGAATGCGTACCGCAGCCCAAACAGGATCTGGTCGCTCCGCCGCTGCACACGCGTCAGTAACAGGTACACCCCGCCCGGGATACCGATCGCGTACCCGAGGCAGAACACAACCGCAGGACCAAAGTAGTTCCAGTACCACACCCCGTAGCAGCTCTTCGACGGTGATGCCTCGAGCACCCACCGCCCGTCCTTGTCGCGCCGGCACTGCAGATAGCTCATCGCCATCGCCGACAGAGGTAGGTACAGCAGCACCATCAGCTGGAGGTACGCGCGCCGGCACGCGTCACGCAGCGCACCGCCCGTAATCGCCACTGCGCGCCCCAGCCGCGGCGCAACGTGGTGCTTGTTCACCATCACGCTGCAGTAAACAATTGCAAACGGAAGGCAGAACAGTAGCGGAAGACTCACCGTCAGCCACCATTTGAGCAGCCACACGTTGTCGGTAAACGTTGCACACTCTGGCGAGCTCAGATCCAGATTGAGGTTGAAGAACGAGACCACGTTGAAAAACTGTGACGCAAAGTTCGGCCACGGCAGCTCAAACTGCCCGTACATCGCGCTGATCTGCAGAGAGTTGAACCCGATCATCGCTGCCGCAAACCGATAGCTCAGCTCCTCCTTGGCGTTGAGCCACACCAGAAGGCCCACAAACGCCACAGCCACTACAACAAAGAACACAAGCAACGGGAGTGTCCGGTTGTCACACTTGTAGCATGTTCCGCCGAGCGCATAGTACCCGCGATCGCACGCTCCGCACAGCCGACCGGTGTAGCCCTGGGCGCACACAAAAGGCGCGCCACCGGGGCATGCTGCCCGGTTCGGGCACTCGAGGAACACCCCGGGATCGGCCGTCGGAAAGTAGCCCGGCCGCGCCACCGGCTGCGCCCGCCCGCCTGCGCACGATGCACCTTCGGGGCACTCGACGCACGCCACATTGTCGTTGCCATTCACAGACCAGGCCCCGGGCATGCATGTGCAGTTGATTGGCTGGCCAGGCACAGGCAGAAAGCCCGGTACAACCTGCGCAAGCACCGGGCACGTCAGGCACTCGACCGCACCCGTTCCAGTCAGCACCGTCGTCGATGGGCACGCCTCGCATGGCTCAAGCGACGTCTCCGCCGAGAACGAGCCCTCGGTGCAGAGCGCACACTCAAGTACACCCGATCCGTCTTTCTGCAGCGCGCCAGAGCCTGGCAGACACGCCTGGACCACCACGCTCCCAAACACACCCGAGTTGGGCACCACCGCCAACGGCACCGCAGACTTGCTCACCCCGATTCGCACTTCGATCGGGACGCCGACTGCTGCTCCGACTCGCGCCGCGATGCCGACGCCACCAAACGACACGCTCGCGCTCGAAATGAGCTGCTGCACCCCGGTCCCCACAAACGCGTAGGACTCCGAGTCGCTCGCCTTGACAAAGCCCATCCCTACGTTGAGCTGCGGGTCGACAACAGTCTGACCCAATCCGTCGTATCCGCGCACGATGGCGCTTCCAGATCCCAATGGCGCACCCGATGACACTGTCTCCGGCAGGCCTGCCTCCCACTCCAGCTGCACCAGCGGCGTCGCCACCATCGGGCCGTACCCCACGCTCGCCATCACATCCGACAGTGTGTCGTTGAGCGCGCGGACGCTCGCGGCGTCCGCCCACATCCACGGCAGACCGAGCAGCTCGACTGGCGCGCTCGCCAGGCAACACTCATCGCTCCCGCGACCACAGTATCCGGCATCGGTGACGCACGCAAAAAAGAGGCCCGATGCCGGCGCCACGTCACCGACTCGCGCACTGGTGTCAAACGTCACTTGCGTCGCACCGCCCGAGACCCGGACCGGCGATCCGCAAGCGAACCCGACCGAGCCATACACCGCCACGTTCCCGTCGAGCTGCATATCGCTCATTGCCAGCTCTCCGCGCACGCCGCACCCGATGCCTCCATGCCGCGCGCTGAGCTCCTCGTCGTCTGCAAGACGAAGCGCCTCCAGCGATGCGCTAGACGACTCGATCGCAAACCCGTTGCGGGCGAGCGGCATGACAAGGTACTCGCTCATGCTCGTGGCACCGCCAGCACCGCCCCATGCCGCCGAATTGCCCCGCATCACGCCCGAGCTGACGCGCGCGATGCCGGTCCCGGTAACAGCCACGCCGCCGCCTATCCTCCGCGCGTAGTTCCGCTCCAGGGCCGCGCCGGTGAGATCAAACTCGGTTCCGCTACCCGTCGCAAAGCCGCCACCGCCGTGGACGTCGGCAACATTGTGGGCAAGAACCAATCCGCCGCTGCTCTGCACGCTGCACCTCGCCGACTGGCTCTCGGCAGACGCAGCCAGCCCGCCGCCGCTGCCAGCGGCCGAGTTGCTGGAAATGATCATACCGCTGGCAAACGTGGCATCCACAGACGACTCGTCGAGCGCCACCAGGCCGATACCACCGCCGTTGCCGCCGCGGGCGCTGTTGTGCTCGATGAGTGCGTCACTGCCGGACAGGAACAGCTGCGCAGTACTCGAGGTGCGGACAAACAGGCCTCCGCCGGCTTCGCGCGCGGCATTGTGGGCGAACACACTGCCACTATCGACTCTCACGTTGCAGATCCCAGCAAGGAGAATCACCGACGTCGCACCGCCGCGGCGCGCAGAAGCGATCGCAGGCGACGTGCCCACCGCTGTGTTGCGCGCCAGCTCGGAGCCGCGAAGCGTGAGCGACGATGCACCGCCGGCCGACTCGAGAAAGACGCAACCGCCGGCAACCTCGGCAACATGATCGACACACGCCACTCGCTCAAACATGATCTCGACCGCAGTCCCGATCGCAGCCACTGCGCCACCAGAGTGCTCGGCCGTGTTGCTCGCAAACACGCTGTCGACTGCCTCGAGTCGGCCACCGCGCAGCAGCACTGCACCGCCAAATCCGACCACCGGCGACGCCACCGAGAGCTGGCTCGCCGTCAGCGCCGTGGCGTTAACAACCTGCACATGCTCCAGCCGCAGCGTGCCGGCGTTGACCTCGAACGCGCCGCCGCCAAACCGTTTCTCACCCGAAACCGCGCCGGTGATGACCATGTTTGCGAGCGTCAGCTCCACGTCTGCGCTCTCGATCCTAAACAGCGTCGACGCGGCCGCTACGTCCGTGTCGGGAGAACGGGTACAGTCAATGACCACGTTACCCTCGCCACGGAGCCGGACGCTCTTGCCAACAACGTACGGCTCGCTCCAACACCCAGTGTAGCGGCCAGCCGGAAGAACAATCGTGTCGTTGAGACCCGAGCCGGCGCGAAGAACGACCTCGCGGAGCACACAAGCGAGCGTGTATCCGCAGCCGGCAACGTCAACCCGAAAGGTGGCCGCTGGCCGCGAGAGCCGCCACATCGAGGCCATACCCGAGTAGATGACCTTCTTGTATGACCCGCCTGTCAGTACCGCCAGCCAGTCCGGGAGCCCATCGCCGTCTATGTCGGCAACAGCAATATTGTTGGCATCAGATGTCGTATCCGCCACGTCGTCGTACAGGCGGGCGACCGAGGCAAACAGCGCCGCGCCCACACCAGGATGGGTGTGGTTGAACTCGGTAGCAGCAAGCAGCGGTGACTGGTTGATGCCAAGCAGCCGTCGGCCATTCGACATAACGAGTACGTCAGGCGCGCCGTCCATATTCGCGTCGAGGATGGCAAGCGTCGCTGCTGCCGCAGCAACCTCGGGCTGTGGCGCAAATGTGCTTGTGTCCACCGTGAGGGTCGATGGATGGAGCGGTGAGAAGGACGGCAAGCTCGCACTGCCGATGTTGATCGCATATGATATGGCGCTGGCTCCGGCATCGCTCACGAGCACCACATCGACCAGCCCGTCGCTGTTGATGTCTACGAGCTCGAGGCCGGTCACAGCAAAAGCGCCCGTCGAGGCAATAGCTCCGACATACGAGACCGTCCAAGGCTCGCCGCTACCACCAGGCCCGCCTGAGATGTACGCCTCGACGGTGCCCGAGGTTGAGCAGGCAAAAACAAAGTCAAAAAGGCCATCATCAGTTAGATCGACAACCTGCATGAACCGCTCCATGGTGCAAGACGACGACCAAGAAGCCAGGACGTAGGGCGGATCAAATCGCGTCGACGAGTCGGGATTGCCGCGAAAAAATACCAGATTCTCTGACTGCTGGCCGACAACAACAAGGTCAGGCCACATGTCCGCGTCGATGGGAGCGACGCCAATGTCGTTAGCGAGTTTGAATACGCCGGTCCCATCGTCGATGATGACATTCTGGGCAGGATCAAAGAACGGGAGCGTGCCCGAGTTGGGGATCCAGCGCATCTGATAGCCGGCGCTCGACTGGGTTGCCATCAGCAGATCCTCGCGGCCGTCCATGTCGATGTCGACCGAGCCCATCCAAGTTGCGTGGAAGCCCAAGCTGAAGACCGGGTAGCTGATAAACGCGTCGCCTCCGGTATACAGGTGGATGCGCGTTTGATCGCTGTTGTAGACAATAAGGTCGACAAGCGAGTCATGGTCCCAGTCGCCAACGACCATCGAGCGGAAGTTTCCATATCGATTGTTGTGGACGTCAATCTGGCCGCGCATTGCCGCGGGATATCCCAGATTGGTCACAGCGGCGAGGCGCGTGTCGACGCTGAGCATGACATCGAGGTAGCCGTCAGAGTTGTAGTCGGTGAGCGCAAAGCCGTCGGCGACGGCGGATGGCAGCCCAATGTCGGGCAGCGGCCGGTACGAAGTATACACGACGGGGTCGGATGGCGTGGGTGGGAGGCCAAAGAATACGGCCATCTCATGGTTGATAACGAGTACGAGGTCAAGCAGGCTGTCGTCGGCCGGGTTGAGATGCGCAACCTGGAGCTGTGCCCTTGCATTGCAAAAGGTAGCGGCTCCCATGGAGGCAACCACGATACGAAGCCCACCGTCGGCGTCGAGATTGGCAAGGCCGACGCCGCGGATGTCGAGAATGGCGATGACATCGCGGTCAGAAGTGAGAACAACGTCGCGCGAGGTGTCGCCGTCCAGATCAACGACTGTGAGCGCACCGGCGCAGGTGCCGGCTGTGGTCAGGTTGGTGGCGGCCACCTCGGTTGTTGTCACCCAGTCGATGCCGAGATAGAGCCACACGTAACTGTCGCCAAAGAGCGGCTGCCACACAACCCCAACGCCATCGGGGGCGATAAAGGTGGCGGCCACCGGGATGTCACCGACGCTCTGGGCGCGACCGACAACAAGAGCAGGAGCAAAGGCAATCGGATCGCCTGGCGATGCCGACGTCTCGACGTGGGTGTTGCGGAGAAGGACGACGTCACCCGAGGCGAGCGGAGAGAGAACGTCGAAATCGCCGTCTCCGTCAACATCCTGCACAAAGACGGTGCGGGCGTCATCGGCATGGACCTGCGCGATGGCATTGGGGTAGGCTGGTAGCCCAGCGCCACCGCTGGCGGTTCCAGGGCCTGCGGTGACATAGACCGAAAGCGCGCTAGGCGCGGCGTGGGAGGAGGCGACGACAAAGTCGGGCACACCATCGCCGTCAAGGTCGCCGATGGCGTTGGGCTGGCTCTGGCCGAGCGTGTCCCCGAGGATACCGACAGGGTGGCGGACTGAGAAGCGCTTGGAGTACAGCGGATCGTTGCGGAGGTAGAAGAGGGCGCGACCGGCGTTCTTACCGGTTGGCGGCCCAGCACCGAGAACGAGATCGAGGAGGCCGTCCGAGTCCATGTCGACAATCTCAAACGTAGTGGCGGAGACGTCGTAGAGCTGGGCGACAACGAGCGGCGGGTCGAGAAAGGTTGAGACTGAGGTCGAGTAGAGCGAGCAGAAGATCCAGAGGTAGCTGCCGACGCCGCACACATCGAGGTAACCGTCATTATTGATGTCACCTAGGCGTGCGCGGTAGACATGTGCAGGCATGCCTGTGATGGCGACCTGGGTGCGGTAGTAGGTGGCGCCGGCATCGTGGCGGAGGTACTCGACTTGGTTCGGGTATGAGCGGAGGAAGACGATGTCGTCGTCGCCGTCAGCGTCGACATCGCCTACAGTGGCATCGCGCATGCGGTCATACGAGGCAGCAAGGACAGGGGTCCCGGGCACAAAGTCGGAGGTGGGCGTAGCCGCGTCATTGATGTAGATCATGATTACGTCAGAGTCCTGCGCCGGGAGCAAGACATCGAGGTCACCGTCCGAGTCATAATCCATAAAGTGGAGTGAACCAGCCCAGCCGTAAGCGGGGGTGAGAGGCATACGGGGCCCAAAGGTACCCGGTCCGGTACCGTGCTTGAGAAAGACGTTGCCGGACTTGTCGGTGAGCCAGACAATGTCGACAAAGCCATCGGCATTGATGTCTGCGACGTCGAGGGAGCAGACCCAGCCCTCGGCCGAGTCGTACGGCTCGATGACACGGGCGGGCAACTCAAAGGTGCCGTTGCCAGTGTTGGCGAACCAGACGAGGTCGCTAGCGCCTCCAGCATCGCTGCTCTCCGAGAACCAGACGACGTCGTTGTCACCGTCGACATCGATGTCAAAAACAGAGACGGCCTGACGGTCAGAGGAGAGCACGTACGCGGGATCAAAGGCCGGGAGAGGCGGACGGGCCAGCGGCCAGCGGCCAGAAGCGACACCCTGGATGGTAAAGATGCCCTCGGTGCGTGAGATGACGACATCCGGGACGGTATCATTGTTGAGATCGCCGGCCCATGCGTCATGCAGCGCGACGGCGGAGACATCTCCGGGCGCCTTGTACCACGGCTGCGCAAAGACGTCACCCATACGCGCAGCTGGCCCCATTTCCCGGGTCAGGCAGCCTGCGAGCTGGTCCGCCGGCTCGGCAACATCGTACTGCGGCGCAGCACCAGGTGGGATGGGCGGGCCAGAGCTTGGAGCGCTGGTGTAAGGCGAGCCGGAGGGAATGAACGAGAGGCCGCGGCTGTTGTGGATGCCGAGATCTGTCCGGCCGTCGCAGTCGATGTCGACAGCAGTGGCAAACACACGCTCCTCCCAGTACAAGCTGGCAGAGACCACCGGTGTCAACAGATCACCATACATGGCGGGAGGGGTTGTCGGCGACTGGATTCAAGCGGGTCGCCGTCCATACAGAGACCCAACCCCGTCCGCACATCGATCCCGTGCGCAAATCGGGCCACATATCATTCCCGTTTGCAATGGTCCCACATCAATTAGTTCCTTCGACAGCGTACCGGTGCCACACACACGCACACGCACACACATAGAGAGAGAGACAGACAGACGAACACACACTTCCCCATTGCCACCGAAGCAGAGACTGGGCAGAAAGCGGGCAGGTGGTTGGAGGGGATTAACTGGACTTTGGCCACAGACGGTCAATTTGGCAACGTACGCTGGCAGAGCAGACGGCGACCGACAAGACGACCATAGCCGCCACAGCCACCACCAGCACACGCAACTGGGTGATACTGGAGTGAGGCATGGGAATGGAGATAGAGAGAGAGTGTGTGTGGGGTGTGGGTGGGGGGGGGGGCGGTGAGAGGAAGGAGGGGGAAGGAAGGAAGGTGTGTGAGCGGTGTGTTGCCGTGAAATGGCTTTCCGCGCGGTGACAACGTGAACGTTGCATGGTTACGGGACAACAATTTTATGGATTTTTCAAGGGAAGGGGTGTACTCTCTGATGTCCTGCCTCAGGCTAGCTACCAGCCACGGTTTGGCAATCGCGCCACTTGAGAGCGACACACTGCCAGATGCAGTCATCGCAGTGCGCTTCGACGTGATGCTGCGACGGCAATATCACATGGCTTGGTGGTCAAAGACAGCGACGCGGAGGGGAGAGGCGGCGGAAGGATCGCCGCCGGGAAGGTGGACATAGTAGGTGACAAGGTGGGTGAGCGGGGTGGCGCCGGTGCCGGCGTGGGTGAGGACGAGGCGGAAGCCAAACTTGGAGTAGGCAAGCGAGTCGGCTGCGAGCCGGGGAGTGAGGTGGACGAGGACGGTAGCGCGGTGGCGCGAGCGCGAGGCGATGAGTTCGGGCGTGTCGTCTGTCCGCAAGTCGGACTCATCAGGATCAAACATGTCCAGCTCGGCGAGGTCGACGCGCGCCTCGAGGTGTGTGGAGCCGCCTGCCGCAAAGGTGGCGTCGAGCGTGGGCGGAAAGGCTGCCGAGTGAAGCCGTGATGTCGGGTCGTGCAGCCGGCCCGACGGCGAGAGCTCGATGTCGTCGGGCAGGTCGCCAGCGAGCGGGAGGAGCCGCACACCCACAACCTCGTCGAGCGGGTTGGCCAGCGAGAGGCGGACAACGACAGGAGTCTGGGGCGGTGTGCTGGCGAGCGCCGCGAGCAAGCCGGCGTGGTCTAGCGGCTGTGCAAGCTCGGCCCACGGTAGGTACTCGAGGGCGGTCTGATGGATCTTGAACTTGACCGACGACGGCGAGATGTCCGGCCGGATGAGAATGCGCTCGCAACCGTTGCAGCGGATGCGACGGCGAACGCGCAGCCGCCGGCGAAGCGGCATGAGGTCGGCAAAACGCCGCGGCTGGGCGTGAACGTTGGCATGGCGCTGGGTGAGCGACGAGAGCGAGGCGAGATCGTCGACAGCGCCGGCTTCGCCCGCCATGACCGCGTACGGGTCGCGGACACAGGCCGGACGCGCGGCGGCGCGCGCAGCGTTCACCACGGCGCGGAACTGAGCGTCTTCGGCATCTTCGCGCTTCTTGCGCTCAGCGGCGCGGACGGCGCGCGCTTCCTCTTCGTCCCTCCGCAGCAGCGGCAGCGGCTGCGCGTGCGCGCGCTCCCATGTCAGCGGCAGCGCATCGCCATCGTGGTCGCTC